>NW_028301100.1:0-1187 GCF_049000335.1 Polistes dominula | reverse complement strand
TCGGAGTAAAACCTCACTACTTTTTAAGAAAAAAACCTCATCTACTTTTCGGAGAAATCGCTCACGAAATTTGGAATAAACCCTAGGTACTTTTTGAAAAAACCTCGTTACTTTTCAGAGGAATCCTCACTGACATTTTGGAATAAAACCTCACTACTTTTCGCGAAAAAACCTCACTACTTTTTAGAAAAAACCTCATTACTTTTCGGAAAAAACCTCATTACTTTTCGGAAAAAAACTCCACTACGTTTTGTAAAAAACCTCATTAATTTTTGGAAAAAACCTTACTACTTTTCGGAAAAAAAACTAACTACTTTTTGAAAAATCCTTACGAAATTTCGGAATAAAACCTAGCCACTTTTTGGAAAAAACCTCACTGCTTTTTTGAAAAAACCTCACTACTTTTTGGAAAAAAACTCACTTAATTTCGGACTAAACCTCACTACTTTTCTGGAAAAAAACCTCACGAATCTTCAAAATAAAACCTCACTACTTTTTTGAAAAAACCCTACTTCTTTTTTGGAAATAACTTTACTTCCCTTCAGAAAAAAACCTTTCTACTTTTGGGAAAAAACCTCACTACATTTTTGGAAAAAACCTCATTACTTTTCAGAAAAAAACCTCACTACTTTTCAGAAAAAAACTCACTACTTTTCGGAAAAATTGTAATTACTTATCGGAATAAAACCTGACTTCTTTTAAGAAAAAACCTTCATTACTTTTCCGAGAAATCGTCACGAAATTTTAGAATAAAAGCTAGCTACTTTTTGCAAAAAACCTCGTTACTTTTCAGAGAAATCCTCACGAAATTACGGAGGAAAACCAAGCTACTTTTTGGAAAAAACCTCACTACTTTTTGGAAAACTTTTGACTACTTTTCGAAAAAAATCTTACTACTTTTCAGAAAAATCCTAACTGCTTTTCGTTGAAAACCTCTTAACTTTTTCGGTAAAACCTGTCTACTTTTTCGGAAAAAAACTCACTACTTTTTAGAAAAAAACCTCACTACTTTTCGGAAAAAACCTCACTACTTTTCGGAAAAATGCTTATTACTTATCGGAATAAAACCTCACTTCTTATAAGAAAAAACCTCATTACTTTTCGGAGAAATCCTTACGAAATTTCGGAATAAAACCTAGCTACTTTTTGGAAAATAACCTTTTACTTTTGAAAAAAACCTCATTACT
>NW_028301099.1:0-52772 GCF_049000335.1 Polistes dominula | reverse complement strand
TCGTAGTGTACACAGCTCGATAAGCTGAGAGAGCGATACGATTTAATGCATTTTTTTGATTTTTCGTTGTTCTGATCTTTATTTAGACGAAAGTATTTAGAAAGATAATTTTGTAGTCTAAAGAATAAGGACGAGATATGTTATACATAATTAAGGGTCTCGAAGTGTGGTAGGCTATAGATTTGAAAAAACATTTCTAGACAATATCTTTATTAGATCTTTTCATTGCATTTTACCAGAACCTTCGTTCAGTCCAGCAGTATTTTCCATATGTTTTTCGTAACGTCTTTATTTTATCTATCCTAAAATGTTTGTTATATAGCGCAAGAATGTAGATGAAAACGGGAAATAGAAAACCATACTAACAAAAAAAATTGTCATACTTGACTTTCAAAAAAGGATTATCTATATTTACTTAATTTCTGACGAATTATATTTCCTTTGATAAACATCCTACGATTTTGGTGTCTATCTACGACTATCGTATTTAGCATTCCGTTTTTATTGCTTGAATTGTGAAAAGTGAACACTTTTTATCAGCTATTCCACCCAGAGACCATACCGGTGACAACTTTTATTATAGTGGGAGCCAATATTATAGATAAATAAATCCTACAAATCATCTTATTTTTTAAAACTGTCCATTCGTCTTATTCTCTCGAAACTTAGATTTTTGAAGGTTTCACTTCTAACACGTGTGATCTGCACACAAGATTTTTTTTCTTTCTAATTTCAAATAGAACGACTTCTTGAAAATTTTTTTACATTCCTAAAATTTTATGTTTCACAGAATAGTGAAAAAAATTTTTTTTAATTTGAGAAATAAAGAAAAAAAACATTTACTTATCAACTGTGAGAGTTTCTCACGTCGCGTAAGTAAAGTCAGGCACGTAAAAAACCTCTGTTCGGATGTTTTCGTTTTATTTTATTGTCTCCGTAGTTTCTAGCAGCTACCTTGAATATATATATAAACGAATACCTAGTATTTTACAATAGTACCAATTTTTTTAGATGATAATGACATTGATGACAACTTTGTCAAAAATAAAAATATTTTTTATTTTTATTTTTAGGTATTCTCGTGGTAAAGTATCTCCACAAAATGCCCAGTCAATTTTGAAGAAAAGAGCTTTTAAAATTTCGCTTTTTCTTATCTTTATCTTATGTTTTTTTAAACATAAACTGTTATCAAAAATGGCGTGTTGTGGCGTAAATATACCGTGTTCTTGCTTCTCACTTCGACGATTAGTGTTCGATTTTCGGTAGGGAAAGTTTTTGGTGGATAATCCCTGATGAGACATCCGCAATGTCGTCTAGTAAGTTTATTTCGGTATCGGAATTTGAACTTTTGTAAAAATATTTGACCGCGTATAAAAGCATGACAAAATAGAGTAGCCAATTTATGATCAAGATATAAAAGTCTTGATTAAAAAATAAAAACCCAAGGAATTGTATTAATAAAATAAATTCAAGAATAAACAGGATGAATCATATTTTCGTGTCTCTTACGAAAAATGTGCGTATATAAAACAGAAGAGTAAGGCTACAAGAAATGTTTTTCTTTTTTTTGTCACCTCGACACAGCGTGAGCACAAATATATGAAAAAGTGTGTTTTCGTGCGCGGATTGTGTGCTTAACCGCAGTGGTTCTTAACCGATGTTCCGCGAAATTTTATGAAAGCTCCAATGTATATTATACCTAGTTTGTAAATATATTGTTAAAATCTGCAAAAATCAACGAGCTAAGATATAGCACTAAAATTAAGGAAAAACAATTTTATAAAAGAGTTAAAATAAAGTTTTTACTAATATTACATGATTTTAAATTAATGTTTTTCTTTTTTTATTTCCCTATTTTTATAATTATCTCTATTACTTTTATAATACTTATACTTAAATGTTAAAAATATGTTGTAATATATTATTTCCTGTATAATGTATAATCTATATAACTTCCAATATTAATAAAAGTTAAAAGTTTACGCACATTTTTCTCTTAGTTTTATTATCTTAATCGTCTTAATGATTTTTGGTGTTTCAGCATATTTTCCTTTTAATCCAAAATGTTCAGTGACTTCGAAAAAGGTAAGAACCACTGGCATAACCAAAAACAACAAAACGATCAAAACATCAAGTGTGAACTTCAAAGAAAAGAAAAGTAAGAAAAAAAGATGATGAAATAAATGACAACACACGATAGAGGGGGTAAAGAAGAGGTAGCTTAAATAAGAAATTAAAATTGAATCATATTGCGTGTATATTCTGTTTAAAATATATTAATGTCGACATTCCGAGAGCGTGAAAATCAGGCAGAAAAATTATAATTATTATTATTATATATATCTACTATATATATTTATATTTAATATTTTATACTTTATATATATATAGATGTAAAGAAAGTGTATTTTCTTCCGTTGGAATTACGCGCGATTTTAGAAGTAAGCAGGTAGTAGAAAAGACTTATGTGTGTATAGACCAGATTGGATATATAAATAAGAGAGACAAAGGAAAGAAAGACGTTACGTATATAGATCAGATTTAATATTTAAATAAGACAGATAGATTTAATAGACTAGGAAAGTGAGTGTTGAAAAAGTGAGGAATAGGCATAATTGTCGCTTTTTTCTTTTCAGGTAATATTAAATTGTTCGTTTTTGTAAATAATTGTGTATAGGGAAATAAAGTTAATGTAGTAGTAAATTCTTTTCAGAACAACACCCTCGTGCTCTTCTTGAACATTCTTTTCGAAACACTTCTATTTTGGTCTTATATATATTATTTACTATTTGATATATCTGTATCCCTTCTGCAACACGGTATCCTATAACACAGTTTCCTTCTAAAAAAACCTTAGCCCAACACTGTACTTCTACAGCTGCGAAGAGACTTGCCGTCTTAAAAATACAGTGTTGCGGATAGAATTTTTTTTATCTCTTTAGCTATAAAACAAAAGTCTCATACAACACGATTTTACACAACACGGAATTTTCTAGGAACCTATCTACCGTTTTATAGGAGGGTTACCTATGTATATTATATACCGTACCATATAAATTTTTTTATTGTTGCTCAGCATTTGGTTATTTCAAAAATCGTATACTATAATTTGTAATGAAAACAGCTTTAAATACTAAATAATACTTTTAACGAAAATGAATTTTATGATTATACCAATATTATACAATTAAGTAATATTAATATACACGAAAAAGCATAAAAAATAATGTAGGCCATGAAATAATAGAATGCAGTATGCAATGTATTAAGAATATTATTAAGATTCTTACCCTTTTTTGTGGTAGCTCTCGTGGATTGGGCCTCTAGCACACACACACACACATTTTCAAAAACCAATAATAAAATAATACTAGTCACGAGTAATATTTAATTTTACTAAAATATATTATCTCAAATTTGATTATCGTTAAGTTTATACTTTTACATCATTGATAAATCTTGATTAAAAATTTCACAGATTTAATACAAAAGAATTACAGCCCTACCAATAAATGAAATGTTGCACGCTTCGCTTTCTGATCTTATTTATAAACCTATGCTGGTCCCCACTCCCTTAACCGGTTACTTTACATCAACAACGAATCGTTTTTAGGATATGCGAACTTTGTTCCTTATTGGATACTTTTTACCAACGCCAACGAAGCTCATTGGCTTAGGAACTAACACAAAGGAAACACTTCCTGGACCTTCCGAATACGAGACTTTCAAAAATATCAGATAGAAACAGAAAATTGTCTGGAACGTTATAATAAAAATAATTTTTCGAATAAAAAGAAATCCAAGTAATAAAAGGACCGCTTCAATTAGGTGTATATTACGTAATAAGCTTAACTCCCTGGGTACACAGTTAAATATTCACATATAATCTATATATTGCCTACTAGTTACTCGTTAAAGTTATAATAAGATTTTTGCTGAAACAATAGCAATGTTTTTGTAATTGTATAAATTAATATAATATTATTTGTTTATTTTTCGATATCTAAAAGATTAAGTTTATTACGATCAAAAAATTAATTTATAGAATCAATCACTAATCAATTAAAAACCTATATTAAAAAAAATCAAATGATTTAAATTATTGTTAAAATTAAAGAAGTGAATTTACACATATTATTTAAAGCATATGTATTTAAAACATATGATAATATTATGCTTATTAGTGCGATATAAAATTATTTTTTTTTCCTAATTAAATAGCAAGATGTAAGATAGTAAGTTGCAAAAAAACTCTTGATTCTTAACTTTTAAAAAGCACTATCCATTAATCTACAGATTAAATTAGTAATTTGTACATAAACTGTTTTCGAGCTTTTTAGCGGTAACATATATACATGTAAACACACTTGTAACAAAATCATATTTATAAGTTGTGAGAGTTCGTCGCTTTTATATACCTATTATTGGTAATCGCAACTTCCTATGTTTTTTATCGGAATCTCCAGACCATTTCGGATAAGATAAAAGACTGGATCTTTCGATACTTTCTGACCGAGAATATTCGCAGACTTAGGAGCATTCATAATGCACAAAGCAATATTATCTGATGATGTAGTATTTCAAACACGATGAAACGCGCTCGCTTTCTTTCAGTCGCGACGCTATTACATGCGCATTCATATTCACATTTATATTCACATTCAATTGCTGCATGCACCAAATAAAAGGCATTTACTTGACTCTTATAGAAACTTCCCAAAATGTTCCTGCATACACACGCGCACACACACTCTTTATCCCTCATTTTTTCCTCATCCTTACATATTTTGTAGGAAGGGATTCTATCTTAACGGTTAGATTTCTTAATATTCTCTTTAAACATCTTCAAAAGCGTTATTTTGATGTAAAAAAAAGACAAAACAGAGTCTCAGATAGCAGAAAAATTTTTACAAATTTTTAATTGCAAATAATAACTAAATAAAAATTCAATTCAAACGATTTTAGAGCTTTGAAAAGCGTTAAGTGTTACTTCAAAGACTATTTCAAAATGCTTTCATGCAATGAGAAAAATTCATAACAAAGAAAAATGCCACAATCAGGCAGGAAATAAATTTAACACTTTAAATATTTGAAAGGAAATTTAAAAGAAAATATAAGTGTTTATTTACATATTTTGTAACTTTTATATAATGTCAATTTAAAAAAATTGGTATAGAAATACATAATTAATACATACAAATACGTATATTGTTAAATAATATTTTAATAATAGAGACTCATTTCATTTGAAGTAGTATTTTTAACTGGCACATATAAATTCAATTGAAGTTAAAAAAAATAAAAAATAATCAATCAAAACTTAGTTTTTTTGAAAATATCCATTCAACGTCAATTTTGTTTAAACAAAATGTTGACAAAAAATATACTTAAAATTAAAAATATTTATATTTGAAAAAAATTTATATACAAATAATAGAAACAAGCTTTTCTTGAATCAGTAAATTCGACAGACTTTGTCCGTATAGTTTCAGTGTTAATATTACTGTAAGAACATTCTCAAAAATTATGAATAGTAAACTACTAACTCTGATTGTGAGCACTTGTTATACTACTCGCTATTTGATATACATATCTTACAACAGGATTGCCAGGTAGTTCCCCGATTGGTCCACCGATTCTTTATATATCTTGCATAATTGTGGTAGTTCACGAAAATTTTCATTATGGCTTTAAACTTAGCGTATATATTTGAGCTATTTGTTAAAAAAAAAGCAGTTTGAAATTTCACATAGATATATATTTCTTTAGCTATAGTAGTAGTGTAGTAGTCTATAATCTAAGCGGCACTTTGTGTGTGTGTGTGTGTGTGTCTCAAAAGCCGCCAATATCTACACATCTTATCTTGACAGGGAAAATTATATTTTTCATTTTCTTCTTTCTTTCTTTTTTTCATTATTGTGAAGTAAGCGTAATAAATCTTCTCTTATAAATGAGTATTTTTATATTAATTTTATAAAGAAAATTACTAGTATACTATAGACTAGTATACTTTTATAAAGGATAATACAAATATAATATATTGTTAACGATGGCTTTTGGCAATTTGTTCTTTAAGAAGTAAAATACTTTGCCTTTGTTCTGGTAGAAGCATGGCCATTTGTTCGTTTGATAAAAGTAATACCATAGATATTAATTCTGACTATAAGTAAAAATAAATAATTATTTTGAAACATATAGAAATATTTTTTGTTGTGTATCATTGCAGAGAGCTGTATTTTTACATACCTTTTCTTTATCCAACCTACTGTCTGGTATATTAGCTGCTGGCGACATTCCCCTCATAAGTCAAGAAGTAGGAGTACTTGTAGATGTTGTAAGAAAAGCGGTGGTAGGAGGTACACCTTTATTCGTATTCGAAACAACCACAGGTGGTGGTGGAACTGTAAAATCTGCTACTATATGATGGGAAGTGCTTGTTATGATAGAAGGTTCTACGGTTACAGGAGCTGTAAGATCATCGCATGTATATAAGATAGATATTTATCTGTAAAATCTTTTGCATATATTGATTTGCAATATTTATATATAAAAACTTACGAGTAGGTTTAGCGATTATTGGATCGATTAGACATACGAGGATTTCTTGAATCTTTTGGATCTCTACCAAATCCATTAACTCTTAGATCACGGTAAAAGCTAAAAAGTCATAAAAGAATAAATTAATATAATAAATGAGAATTATTAGGTATTAATTATTTGAAAACATTAACAATATCTTTCAACTGGCTTCTACACAGGAAGGTTGCTACAAAAAATAATATATATTTGAATATATTGTTTAATGAATACAAATGATAATTGAGTACTGATAATATACTAACTTTTCTGGTAGAGTAAAAATAGTAGGAGATACCCTAGGGTCAGCAGTAGTAATTCTAATTGATGGTACGGTAATCGGAGTTTTTTGGGTTTCAGGTGGTCCTTTTGAAGATTGATCTAATCTTGCTAAACGCGGATCAATCTGTTCATCCAATGTTCGAATTTCTACATCTTGGTCTAAAGATATAAAATAATTGTCTTACATTTTTTTATTCCTAGTTATACTGAATATCTTAATTAATAGTAATAATACCTGCAAAAATAGGTACAAAAGGATTGGCAACTACTAGTGTAGGTCTTGCTGCTGTTGATGGTTCTTCGATACGAGGTGAAATCTCATGTATCACTGGCTTTTCTGAAGGTGTCAAAACGCTTAGGTTTGGATTAGCTTTACGTAGCATACTAACAGCAGTATGAGAATCCACTAATCGCATTACTAACTGTATTTGTAATAAAGCATAGGCAAGTTGTGGATTCTGAAGTAACATCTGTCGTACTTAATTAGGATTATTCTGCACACATATCTTCATGTGTTGCATTAATTCAAACATTTTTTCAGGTGGAAGGAAAGTTACTGCTTTACTAATTGCTTCGGGAGTTTTGTCAGCTTGAACTGCATCTCCATTCAGATTCTCAGTTTTATGTCCCTGTAAAAGACTCTGCATTTCTATACGACTCTTTTTTGTACACGCAATGCTTACGCATAGCGTTCTTTCACCAATTTTGTAACCATTTAAATTTTCTATCGCACTAAGTGCTGTCTCTTGATTCTTGTATTCGCAGAAACCATAACCTTTAGGCTTCCCTATCTCACGATCACATCTCAATCTACAAATAATTTAAGATTTTAATTATTACAGACATTTAATTCATATACCAGAAAAATTCTTTATTGTTAGATAATGCATCATCAATAAGAGAAAACAATAACAATTTGTTTTCTAAGAAAAATTAATGAGAAGATTTACTTGAAGGAAAGTACTGGGCCAACTTTGCTGAATATATCTTTCAAGTTCTCCTCGGTTGCTTCGTACGGGATATTCCCGACTGTAAACAAAGTCTCCATAAGTCTTCATATTTTATTTCTATTTAAAACTTTCAAAATTGTCAACTGATAAACATTAATATACAAATATGTCTTTTACGTCAAATCAAAAAGATGCATGCATATAGAAAATTTAGCATAAATTGATAAATCTTTTAAAAAGAAATAAAAAATAATGTATTTATTCTTTCATAGAAAAATAAAGTAAACCTATGAACATATTAAAGGATTAACAGTAGAACTACCAACAATTGTTATATTATTATTTTTACCAAACCGGTCATTTTGACCCGTGCGATTTAGTTGGCCAAATATAAAAGTTCAAAGAAAAGTTTTAAAGAAAATAAAATATATTTTATTTTAATATATTGCAATTATACATATATATATACGTAATATATACATCTATTTACATTAAAGGTAGTAATATTATTTGTTTTTTATTTAGGCTTAGTTATTATTTTGATTACAACAATTTTTACATAAAGACATTACTTTTTCAATGTACATTTACCAGAAACATGTTTCTTACGGCTAGCACATATATTCATAGTTTTATTTTCATTACAAAAACCTACTTGGTAAGTTTTTCGTATATTAGAATTCTTTTGGAATATTCAAGAGGTCATTCAAGTTTTTCAGTTCAGATGGATCTTTATACTCTGCGCTAAGTTCTTCTGCTAATTGAAACAAATTATCAATATATTTCACCAATTGTTTCGTTATATAAAACCCAGGCATTTATTACTGCTAAGTCGAGAATGTTAAAAAATAATTGAAGAGGCCACCTTCGAAATCCTTACTTCATCCTGTACTTTCTGGCCATCTGATCCGTCATGTCTACCCTGAATTTGGTTTTATTATAAAAAATTATGGTTTTAAGCAGTTATTTATGTTTTTTTTAATATTCACTGAATTATGTTTCGTACTCAGTAGTAGTACTTTTTTCGTTGGCTTACTTTAATATACTGTTAAAGTGCAATTATCTGTTTTATATATTTCAGATGAAAATCGAGGTACATAATCTTTTTTTGTTTGGCCAGTTTCGGCAATTTTTTTTTATTTGCACGAATCATTCCAATCAAAGTAGCTCGTTTTTCCAATAATTTTGATGCCAGTGATTTGCTAGTAAAAAAATTATCGGTTGTTACACTTTTTTCAGCACTGGTAAATGGTTCAATTAACTTCAGGACGACAAACTCATTAAAAGGAATTGATGACTGTCTAGTTTTGTCCTTTCCCAAGTACGGAAACCAATTAATTATAAATTTACTTTGGACATCAGATGCCAACCAAAAATTTATTCCGAACTTATCGGGTTTGTTCGGCATATACTGCATGAATCGGCATGGCATCTTGCTTTACTTGGGAAGTTGTTCGTCGACTGTTATATTTTATCTTGGTGCGTAACAATTCTGGCTATTTTCATCGAATGAATACCAAACATTTGAAATCATTGCAAATTTATCCGTTTGCAATCGTATACTCAGTTCATTTTTTTTCGAAGCGGATAAATCTTAAAATATCCGTAAACTCCTTTCTACTCATAGTTCTTGAAAAATGCGCTGGTCCCAACTTTTTAGACCATAAATAAGATAATTTTAAATTCTTTGCTTCATAAGCAGCACGTGCATATAAAATTCCAAGAAAAGCGTAAAACTTTTTTTGAGATAGATCCCATTTTTCACCAAAAACTCGGAAAGCTTCTAGTTTTGTGCATGTTCTGATATGATCTATCATTCGTCGATTGATTATCAAAAACAAAGAACTAACACTGCCCTTCATTTTACTTTGTTTTGTATATGCTGTTGGTCCAGTTACTGCTTTGAAAATACTATTTATTGATCTTCTTCCTGGAGTGGATCAAGGTTTTATTTTTATCTAGATATTTCCATCAGCAGCAATTTCAGCTTTTCGACGGTTATTCTCATCCAAAGATTACGACAATCTAAAAAGTCTTCTTGGTCTAGGTACATTCAGGATGTTCTCTTTTTCACTATTGCTGTCTGAGAAAATACACACTTCATCTGATTGATATCTGCTGGCTCAATTTCAGAATCAAAATCATCTTGGTTTATATCCGAAAGATCTTCTCTTATATTTGTTACGACTTCTAAAATTTCAGGTTTTTTTTCTCGGCATTTCTAGAATAGAGTTACAAGATTGAATAAAAATTGTAGATTAGTTATTCACGCGTGCTCGCTGTATCCTTATATATGTAGGACATTATTTCGTCATATTTGTCCCCTCTATTCTTTTATCACCGTATAATCGTCTCTCTTTTCAAAACCTTCTATTTATTTTGTTTATTGTACGTAATTATCATAATAATATAACCGTCTTTCATTTAAAACCTTCTAATTATTATTATGTTTATGTTATCACATTTAAATTAAAGAAAATATATTTTGTAACAGTCGCAGTAGCGGATTGACGTAATTTCTAAGAAATTTTCAAATTAGAAACATTAAAAATGACGACCGGTCTAATTGATCGGTCGGTATATATAGGTATATCATACTTATATATCAAAAAAATGGAAGCGGAAAATCAAAATAATTCATTTATATTATGAAATACATGAATTTAGAAAAAGTCATAACATAATTACAAAATATTAAATTAAATTTCCAAACGAAATCTTGTTAACAAATGATACAACCAGTCATTTTGACCAGTCGGTAGTTCTAGTGTTAATATATCAATTGTTCAATAAAAATTGTATAACCTCTTACCGAATACACTCCGCACTAATTTATCCATGAGGGATTGATCGGAAATAGTTAAATTACTCATTTTTGTATTATTCTTTTGTCTTTTTTATTAAAAAAATTAAATAATACTAATATTTATAAAAATGTCCTAACAATGCACTTAATCAAACTATTATAATCTCGTCACCATTGAAAAATAATTATTCATTCTGTACTGCTATCAAAGATCGCGAAACAAACCACTTTTCGAGTAAATAATTTTAGTTAGCACTGGAACCTCTAGTGGGCGATAGTATCTACTAAACGCGATAATGCTGCAAGCTATCAAAGATGAGTACAATACTATCAAAAAATACAGTATTTTACATACTATCATCCATTGCTTGTTCCGATGCTAAGATAATTTTTTTACATGAAAAATCGTCTTGAAATGTTCTATATATTTCTATATTCTTCGTTCAATTTATGGAATTATTTAACTGTCTTATTGATAAGTTAGGAGTTTACCTTATTTAGCAAGTTATCCGGTCGGTAAAAGTAGACATCTGTTTTTACTTACTCAATTAAATTTCAATTAGAAAAATGAAAATTTAAATATAATAAAAATACTTATGTGTTAATGTAATAACATAATAATGAACAAGTAAATTATATTGATTATTAAAAAAATATATTTTTTCAAAGTGTCACGTATCTAATCATAAATTATGTAATAATGCATATTCATTATTACATTTACATCTATAAACTAATGCATATATATTTTCTATTATATATTTCTGTTCATACTTTAGATTTCTCCAGGACCTATTGACATAAATTATTTTTGATAAGAAACCGTTAATAAATAAAAATAAATTTTAATGTCCCAGCTTTAAACCCTTCATTATCCGACAAAACTGATAAATAGACTAATCAACAAAATGCCTAAAAAAAAAATATCATTAAAATATTTAATAAATAAGGAAGAATCTTAACAAACTACGTCCGCACCACGTTGGTGTCATGCGGAGATTATTAAAAAAACGTCGATGGGTCGTTTCATTTAAAAGATAAACACTAATATATATATATAAGTATCCAACCAAATATAAATAAATAAAAAAAATAATTCGATTAGTTTTTTTTTGCGTCTAAAAAATAAAATATATAAAAACTTAGTATTTTAGGGAAGTTAGACAGGTAAAAAAAATCAGAACATACTTGTTTTTATTCTGTTGACCGTTTCATCTTTTTGTTTGGACTTCATCAGTAACTCGATCATCAATGTTTCGACTCTACCATGTATTTCTTAAATATATATTACATAGTTTTAACACATAAACTAGATGTAGTACCATTAAATCATGATTAATTAACCAATTCGTTTGTAACGTCATAAAATTAGATTAAAGTTAATATCAAATTAAAGGTGTTTTTTTAAAGTTTTTAGATAAAAATAATATAATACGAAAATATCAATTTCAAAAAAATAGAAGAACAAGATTGATTTTTGTCGAACATTTTTCGAAAATTATCCGGGATACAGTCAAGCTTCTATAAACGCAAAAAATGCAGAAATAAACTGATGTAAAGAAAGAGCGCATATTGCGAAATATGCAAGTAAAATGTGTACCAAATTAGTCAGCTTGTAGGATTTATGCAAATACAGTGAATCTCAACGAAAGAAATTCACTGATTTTTATTCTTATACATACTCAACAAATTTATTAAATCCTCACAAGTTTGAGGTTGATAAAGTTCGTAAGCATTATTAGACGAATAAAGGTTTTTTTAACTTATTGGAAGAAAGAAAGAAGCTCTGGACTAAAATGATAAAATAAGAACATCGTGCTAATAACACAGATCGATTGAAAAATTGAAGAGGACAACTGCTAGCGGAAGAAAGAGAACATAAACTTATACAAAAAAAATAACCTAAAATTGAAAGTCAGTGGCATAATTTGGTAGAAGAATATGAAACGTGGCACGGGGAAACATTCTGTTTCCTAATGAAAAAATTGATATTCATGAGGAGATAATTCGGATTTACGACGAAAATCAAAATTATATTTTAGATCGTCGTAAAGAGTTCGAATCTTATTTAGACATTAACAAAACGATTGAGATTTTTCGAAAACTATGTCATGAAGATTGCCAAGTGGACGATGACGATGAGATCCAAGACGCTGCAATGAGATTTCCAGTAGTTAATCCATTCCAAGCACTATATGATAATTCCAATTTTGAGGCTAACAATGATTTATGTTCAACAACGCTAAATAAACTTGGTGCCATTGCTAAACGGAAGACAAATCTTATGTCTAATGAACCATATTTTGACCTTATGAAAACAGCTAAAAAAAAACAGAAGGAACTTTTAATGCATGTCATTCATCATCTTTAGTTAGAAAATCCCTCTCTATTACAAATACTTTTACCGGGCCTTGCTGGATGCGGTAAAACGTTTGTGATTAGATTATTAATGGCAATTTATAATGGATATTCTAAAAACGATGGATTCTGCAACTCTTATATCACTTGCGCTTCAACTGGTAAAGCGCATAAAGAAGTATGATTTGAGCCGAATTGTTGTCGAAATCAACTCAAGATTAAAGCAAATCACAGGTAATTACAACAGTAAACAACAAGTAGTTACAACAACCAGTGAAATCCATTCGTACAACGATACTTAATTTTTTTGAGATAAACGATCAACTAAAGGACTTATATACCTTGATTAAATGTAATTAATTTAAAATCGATACAACTTTTAAATTTTTTATACATTATTTCAAATAAGTCGTAGAAGAAGTTCTTTTCAAGTACAATGAATTGACAACAAACTCAATTAAAATTGACGTGATACTGAATTCGCTAGCTTTATGTCCGATCTCATCAGATCCCAACGATGTTAGAGCAATAACTTCTGCTAGTTTTTAGTTAGAAGACCACTTACAATGTTGCCTGAAAATAACTACGACAGTGTTTTAGCGAATCGATTATCATCCTAGATACCTATTACCAAAGTGCGGCAAGAAATTTGGCCAAAATGGCATATCGAATATCTTTGAGAGCTACAAGAACCCCAGAAATAGGTCTATTTTAAAGTCAACATTGAAACGAAAGAGGTCGTCACTTTTATTGATAAAAATGAATCTTGTATAAAATGGCAGCTGGGACGAATCGTGGATATTCGCCCTGAAGAAGATAACATAGTTCAGTCACGGTCACGTGAATTTTGGTCGTCCGGGATAAAATTTTTGAACAGGTCAGAAACTTCAAATATAGTATAGAAATGCTTAGATTTGTACATTCTCTGTTACGCATTCAAATTTCTTGTTACTCTCCACAAATTTTCTTAAAATTTTCATTGCAGAAACATACCCTTTATTGACATAGCCTATATTGAATGCTGGGAAGTGCAGGTCTTGTGTATTTTTTTCGAATGTTTGCATTATGGCGGCTAATATTTAAAGATGACAAATTGTAGCGCGCACGCGCGAAGCCTATATTAAATTAAAACATATTTTTTAATATACGTATAGAATATTCTTATTTATTTAATGTCGTTTTTCTTAAGTTCATAAAAAATCAGAGATTGCAATCTTGAAAAGTCCACATCTTTTTAACTTTTCGTTTAAAGTTTGCGTTATTGTTTTTCATATATAAAGTAAAATAATTGAAACAAAGTTTATATTAAATTAAAAAAAAACCTTTTTCTTTACGTGTGGAAAAGGCGTTTCATACTTGTCGTCCCTAAAACAGCTAATAAGGATGCTTTGGATACAGTGCTTGACAAACAGCTAATAAGAAGGCTTTACGCGTATCAGCGGACAAGCAGCCAATAGGAGCGTTTCCTACTATCGAGTATTTTTGCTGCATGTGCTCTCATTTTTCGAAACACGCTTCGTACAGAAGCAAGTATTATTCTCTACGCATATTATAATAATTTTGTTAAATATTCATAAGCTGTATTTTTCGGTATATTTCGTCCTGCATTATTTCCATAGTGATATCAGGATCCCAATACATTGCATTAACGTGATGCTAATAGAAGGCTTGATGTTTATATAAAAACATATTTTTTATCTACATGTAAAGTACCTTGAGTTTATTCGGTATGTAATGCAGAAAAGTGAAAATCTTTGTCGTTTTTTTAATAATTTTGTTTTGCAATTCTTTGTATTTTTGTATTTAGAGTGAATATATTTACTGACGCTAATATTGAACAATAAAAAAACATTAATAATTGAAATAACTTTATTGACCAGTACCTCAAAAAACGAAAAGATTTATACACTTTTTGCTACGCATTTAATTCTCTTGTTAAATACATTTATTTTCACTAAACTTGCAGTATAGAAACATAACCTTAAAGACCTCTAGCACTAAAACCTCTTAGATTTATATACAATACTTCTTTCTACGCATTCGCTTTTATCGTTAGATACTCTTATGATTACAAATCTTGCTTTGATACCTGAATATATTAACCGCAGACATTTAATACTAGTAGAATAATAAGCTTTTAGCTATGTATTTACATTTCTTGCCAGATTCTTTGATTTCCACAAACCTTGCATCTCTTAAAAATAATCTGATATTCCGGTAGCAATAAATGTGCTCAAGTTTATACATTTTCTGTTGTGCATTTCCATTTCTTGTTACTCTTATTTCAACAAAATTTGCATTGCAGAAACATAATCTTTATTTACTGCTACCATAAAAACATTTTAGATTTATAAGCTTTTAGCTATGCATTATCTTTTCTTGTCTAACACTTGACTTTGATTTTGAGAATACCCAGATTTTTTTAAAAGCGAACATCTTAGATTCAAAAAATGTGTATACACGTCGGACGCACTTAACTGGTTAACAGCTTGACTAGAAGGCGCATTGAGCTGGTAAAGCGCGGCTAATTCAAATTATAAAAAGTATACTTTCTTTACATCTCCCCCCTCCGTAAGGTGAGAATTATTAAAGTAATTCTTATTGACATTTTTAATCACTTTTCTTTATCTATTTCTTTAAGACACGGAGAAGGTAGGACGACAGTGGGAAGACATTTGAGAATGCTTGCACGATTTTCGCCCACCTCGCCGAGTTGAAGCCGATCTTATAAACTGTTCTTGTTCGGACAAGGAATGCGCTTTTTTTTCTGCGTTATTCCCTTGATCAGTGTCTCTTTGTCGAGAGCGTCAGTCATTCAAAGTGTTCGTACAATGTCTGCGAACGATTTTCCCTCCTTGGGGATAATTCCGGTCTTCTTCTTTTTGTGGACAATACTTCGGTATCTTCGTGTTAGTGGAAAGAGTCGTGGGTTTTTCATTTTCTTTCTCGTTCCTTCCTCTTCTCGTCACTGTGGCTCAAGTCTTTTCCTAGGACTGTTCCGGGCAGGACACAGGTCTGACAACTAGGGTCGTCGTGTTCTCCGTGACCGTGATCACTTGGACCCTGTTTATGGACACTCTATTCTTACTGGTAGCTCCGACTACGACCTCTAGATTGTCTCTTTGAGTCCTTGTCCTCTTGCCAGTCTTGGGCTGCTTAATCACCTTTTTAGTCTCTTCCTTTGCGTTTTGAAGCTCACGTATGTAGGTCTTAAGGTGTCTCATGCCTTCAGTGTCATTTTTTGAGATCACCTTCAGGAAGTCGGCAACCTCTTCCATTTTGGCGATTTCTCATAGCATACTCGAATATAAAAAAGTCGAAATATAAAAAAGAAGGTGCGTGGTCTGTCTTTGTAAGTTGTATAAGTGTGTAAGTCTGTGTAAGTCTGGAAAGTATATATATATGTACGTGTCACTTCTTTTCTATTCTTCTATTCTATTTTCTATGTTTTTCTTTTTCTATTTCTATTTTCAATTTCTTTTTAAAAATGTTTCTATTTTATTGCAAAATTAATAATAAATTATTTATTTTACAAATATTATCATCAATAATTATGAAATGTATAGAATATAATAATTGTATTGTCTGCAATATTTTACAAAAAAAAAAAATGATTACAAGATACATCAGAGAAAAAGAATTAGACAAATCCTGTAGAATATTTTTCTTATAAATATCCAAAGACATGTTATTTAATTATAATGTTTTCGTATTTAGGAAATTAGTACTAATTTTTCAATAAAATAGGAAAGCTTTTAAATAGAAGAAACTGGACACGTGACACAAACAAATATTATTTGCTATTATATTTCTAATAAAAATACAATAATATAACTTATTTTAAAAATATAGAAAAAAATAAAGAAAAGAAAATTTTTTTTTAAATAAAATAAATTTTAAATAAAACAACGTAAATTAATATTAGATTTAAAAATCGCTATATTTTAAAACTCGATAAAACGAAAAAAATACGACCACAATTGTTCCCTTCTTTAACAGCATCTACAGGTATTAATTCCCACACAGAAAGAAATACTTGTGTGTGCTAACCCATGATAAAGATTTCTCAAATTCAAAGAGACGGTGAAAAGAGTGAAAGAAAAAATTCATCTACCTGAGTTTAAAAAAAAACATGTGTGTAGATCACACGTGTTAGAAGTGAAACCTTTAAAAATCTAAGTTTCGAGACAATGAGACGAATGCACAGTTCTTGCGCTATATAACAAACATTTTAGGATAGATGAAATAAAGACGTTACGAAAAACATATGGAAAATACTGCTGGACTGAACGAAGGTTCTGGTAAAATGCAATGAAAGATCTAATAAAGATATTGTCTAGAAGTGTTTTTTCAAATCTATAGCCTACCACACTTCGAGACCCTTAGTATTTATAAGATATCTTGTCCTTATTCTTTGGACTACAAAATTATCTTTCTAAATACTTTCGTCTAAATAAAGATCAGAACAACGAAAAATCAAAAAAATGCATTGAATCGTATCGCTCTCTCAGCTTATCGAATTATATACACTACGAGTCTCAAATTTCAGCTCCGTGGTAAGCTCCACCGATTCACGCTGGGCGTTCAACATCTTAAAAATGTTTTTATTTTATTGTAACATTAGTATAGGTTCCTTAAATACACAAATATTACAATTAATAATATAATTATCTTATATGCATGGGTCAGTACATGTCTTTGGATATTTTTTATAAAAACATATAAAAATCAAATTTAATAGACATATTTTGTCCTTATGAATCAAATATATTTTATAAAGAAGCAAAATAAAAATGTGACAGTAATTTACTTGCTTTTGAATGAAATTTGTCAGCTGCTCCTAATGTATCCTACAGTGTTCTTTAATTCTTTTTCTCTGATGTATCTAGTAATCCTTGTTTTTTTTTAAATATTTCAGAAAATACAATTATTATATATTCTATGTATTTTATAATTATTTATTATAATATTTGCAAAATAAAGAATTTAATACTAATTTTTCTAAAATTCCTAAAAGTTAAAGTTAAGTCCCTAAAGGTCCTAAAGTTTCTAAAGTTCTTCTTTAATTTCGTTCGTCTGGTTTATGATCGATCCTAAATACCTAAAGTTGCTGACCCGTTCGAAAATTTTATCCCGGACGACCAAAGTTCCAGTACTAGTCATATTCTAAACTCTATCGGTTACCATATATTTGGTTTTTTCCTCGCTTATTTGCAGTCCCTGATTTTTAGTATTATCTATTAATATTTTAGCGTTTTTAATTAATTCGAGTTTCTAATACTAATTAATAATAATAGTAATTATAAAAATTCAATGTGAAATCACTAATTGTCAGAGCTATTGCAGTTTGTTTTATATTCCCATGTCAAATTGTGTAAAAAGTAAAATAACAGTAAACATTAGTACGTATTATTTGTATTTAATTCAGTATGCAGTGTGCACTTGTTTAGAATAAACTTTTTTTGGTAATAAATTAGCTTTTAAAAAGTACAACTTTTTATTTCTTTTTAAAGCATTCGATTGACCAAGGATTTGATTGTTAAAATCATTCGAAGTTAGACAAACAAATTGAATGTAATGCAGAGAAAAATGCTAAACTTTTTTAAATTTTATTTCTATATTATTATAACTATTTTGATTTGAATAGAAATTTACTTTTTTCATATTTTGTCTCAAACAATGATTTTTCTGAAAATTCATCTAAATTGATTAATCAAACTGAAAGTAAGAAATTTTATTTTTTATGTCTTAGTAAATTTAATTAATCGTACTTAAAAAGAGCGGAAGTTGACGACAAAAAAACTTCGTAAACACTATAAAGTGTCATAAATTATTAATGACCTTATTATTTTTATCAAATCTATTATTTATTTTTTTATAACTCTACTTATGCTATAAAAATTTCTAGTCTTGTAAAAAATGAAAATTACGATAATAAATTACAATTTACTTTTATTTAAGCTTTTTAAATTTAGTTTTCCATCCTTTACTAAACAGTGCTTAGGTAAGATGAAATTGAATAAATTTACATAGTAAGTTGACGATAATATCTTGGAAATAAGAGTAAAATAATCAAAAATTTTTTTTATTTCTATTTTTAACGTTAATTACTATATAAGATTTGGTTAATTTATTTTGACTAACGTGAGTATAATTGTTAAATTCCCACGACAATAGTTTTAAAAACCTGACATTAGCAACAAGTTTATTTGTTTTGTTTATTAAGGTTCAGCATTAATAACTAATATCTCTTTATTGTCTCTCAAAAATACAATATTGTTGGCGTATATTAACAACTGTTGCGTTACGCCGTTCAGCTGCAACCATCTTTACGATTGTGTAATTTTTTGATAGCACCTGTTTTTTTGAGCCCCTGTTTTAAACCGCTATGCTTGATAAATGTTTCCTACATTATATTGCCTATTTTCACTTTATTTCTAGTCTCCTTTAAGCAAACTTCAATCAAGTTAACCAATTTTTTTGGTATCCCCTGTCGTATTGGAATTTCAAACATTTTATCCATTTTATTGAATCAATCGCACTTTTAAAACCGATATACAGTTGATGTAACGGTTAATCAAATTCTCATTTTTCTGCAAGATTTGTTGAATACTAAAGATCTGCTCAGTACTTGATATATTTCTACTAATTGATACAATCTTCGTTAATAAAATATTCAAAAGGATTTTATCATCGTCACTAGGATTGTAATTGTAAGAAAAGTGTATATATTAAAAAGATCTATAATAACTCATATAATTATAAATTACATTTATTAAAATAGTATAAACAAATTTTTAAGTTAAGTTTAAGATTTTGATCATATAATTGTCCTTAATATTATAATTAAATAAATCCGCCACTGATGATAAAATGTATGTATTGCCAAGCCTTCCGAAAAATTGAGGATATTCTTCATGTTCTTGAAAATTGGATATCTCTGCGTTTTTCTAAAACAAAAGTAATTATTAAATAGTTTGATAAATATTATTATATAACATTTTATTGTTATACCAAACACCTTGTGTGCTGTAGAACGTTTTAAGTTGTAGAACGTTTGAATTTTGTTGATGAGTTGATTGAAACTTTTAAACTGTTTTTTTGTAATATAAAAGCAAAGTTTCATCAGGTTTCGATCGAAAGTTCCTCCAGAGATAAGTAATGGCTCCTGATAAAAGATAAGAAGTAATCCAACAAATTAAAACTGTAAACACTATCATCATTATTGCGGAAACCGACGTGTAGTCGATCGGTATATAGTTTTGCGGTTGTTCTGTAAAGAAAACGAAATTAATATTACAAAAAAAATAAATATTACAAAAATATAAAATTGCAGGTAAATAAGAAAAAAGAACATATAATGATTAGGAACATTTAAATTTATATTAGAAAAACATTCGATTATTATGTTTTTTAAGCATTTGTTGCCACACACACACACACACAAACTTGATATCTTTCATAATATGATTTACTAAAACAAGGTAGATAAAATATTCACTTGAATTATATTAATACATTAGGCTCCGGTCATATTTTATTGTAGAATTCTGTTTTATACAATATATAAGAATGTTTTAAAGATGTTAAAGAATATTTTTTTTTTTATAAATGTTAATTTTTTTCGGTCCTTATATAATTTCTGAGAATCATAAGAGAGAATAATGTTCTGTGCGAAGTCACATTCATAATAACTTTGTTAAAATTAATTTGTGCGTATGTTTCGTCGTAAGAGACAAATAATGTGAGTGCCGGCTTTTAATGCGTTAATATTTTTTTCTAACAATATTTGTGTGTGTTTTAATTTCTAAAAAATTTGTTAAGAGTATATGTATGGGGAGTGTGAGAGTGGGAAGAGAGAAATGAACCAGATACCAAAAACAGAAATAATCGAAAAGTTGGAAAAGATATAAATAAAAGAATTCAAAAAAGACATACCAGTGATAGATGAAAGTGAGCTGGAAAGACCTGTAGTAACTGCAGTAGCATTTTCAGAAGAAGTATAAACACCAGTTGAAGTGGAATCTCCCGTAGAAATCAAAGAAGACATAGGTGAAGAGATAGGTGAAAGTGAGCTTGAAAAACCTGTAGTTACTGCAATAGTATTTTCAGAAGAATTATAAACTCCGGTTGAAGTGGAACCTACGGAAAAAAACAATAAAAAGGAGATTAAAAAGAACGAAATAATAATGATACTGATGAATATATAAGCAGGTTTTCAAGGTTGAAGTATATTTTTTTTTTTATAAATGTTAATTTTTTTTTCTCCTTATATAATTTCTGAGAATCCATAGATAATGTTCTGAGAAAAATTAAATTATTATTCACTTTGTAAACATTAATTTAAACGTCTGTTTCTTCGTAATAGACAAACGATGTGAGTGCCGGCGTGCAATACGTTAATATTTTTTTCTAACAATATTTGTGTGTGTTTTAATTTCTAAAAAATTTGTTAAGAGTATATGTATGTGGGGTGTGAGAGTGTCAAGAGAAATTAACCAGATACCAGAAACAGAAATTATTAAAGAGTTGGAAAAGATAAAAATAAAAGAATATTAAAAAAGACATACCAATGATAGGTGAAAGTGTGCTTGAAAAACCTGTAGTAACTGCAGTAGTATTTTCAGAAGAAGTATAAACACCGGTTAAAGTTGAACCTCCCGTAGAAATTAAAAAAGGTATACCAATGATAGATAAAAGTAAACTTGAAAAACTTGTAGTAACTGCAGTAGTATTATCAGAAGAAGTATAAGCACCGGTTGAAGTGGAACCTACGGAAAAAAACAAAGAAGAAGAGATTTAAAAGAACGAAATAATGATGATAGTGATGAATATATAGGCATGTTTTAAATGTGGAAGAATATTTTTTTTATAAATGGTAATTTTTTTCTGTCTTTATATAATTTTTTAGAATCCATAGGTAATGTTCTGAGAAGAGTCAAATTAATAATCACTTTGTAAACATTAATTTAAACGTCTGTTTCTTCGTAATAGACAAACGATGTGAGTGCCGGCGTTCAATGTGTTAATATTTTTTTCTAACAATATTTGTGTGTGTGTTTTAATTTCTAAAAAATATGTTAAGAGTATATGTATGGGGAGTGTGAGAGTGTGAAGAGAAATGAACCAGATACCAAAAACAGAAATTATCGAAAAGTTGGAAAAGATATAAATAAAAGAATTCAAAATAGACATACTCGTGATAGATGAAAGTGAGCTGGAAAGACCTGTAGTAACTGCAGTAGCATTTTCAGAAGAAGTATAAACACCGGTTGAAGTGGAACCTACCGAAAAAAACAATGTAAAATAGATTAAAATGGACGAAATAATAATGATACTGATGAATATATAAGCACGTTTTAAAGAGGTTGAAGTATATTTTTTTATAAATGTTATTTTTTCTTTCTTTATATAATTTTTTAGAATCCATAGGTAATGTTCTGAGAAGAGTTAAATTAATAATCACTTTGTAAGCATTAATTTAAACGTCTGTTTCTTCGTAATAGAAAAGCGATGTGAGTGCCGGCTTTCAAGGCGTTCGTATTTTTTTCTAACAATATGTGTTTATATGTGTTTCAATTTCAAAAAAATATGTTAGGAGTATATGTATGTGGAGTGTGAGAGTGTGAAGAGAAATGAACCAGATACCAAAAACAGATATTATCGAAGATTTGGAAAAGATAAAAATAAAAGAAATCATAGTATACATACCAGTGATAGATGGAAGTGAACTTGAAAAACCTGTAGCAACTGCAGTAGTATTTTCAGAAGAAGTATAAACACCGGTTGTAGTGGTATCTCCCGTAGAAATCAAAGAAGACGTACCAATGATAGGTGAAAGTGAGCTTGAAAAACCTCTAGTAACTGCAGTAGTATTTTCAGAAGAAGTATAAACACCGGTTAAAGTTGAACCTCCCGTAGAAATTAAAAAAGGTATAGCAATGATAGATAAAAGTAAACTTGAAAAACTTGTAGTAACTGCAGTAGTATTATCAGAAGAAGTATAAGAACCGGTTGAAGTGGAACCTACGGAAAAAAACAAAGAAGAAGACATTAAAAAGGACGAAATAATCATGATACATTAAAAAAAGATAATAGAAGAATCATTTGACATTCTAATTAAAGAATTTTTAATAGATTATCACTTTAACGAATAACATCAGCGAGGCGATCGATTTAAGTAGTTAACAGATAAAAATATGAAACAGCGAGAAAATTTCACAATTATATCATCAATAGAGAAGGAAGCAATAGCTCAGTCTTCAGACGAATCTTTTAAAATAAAGACAGTCAACTAAAGAAATCTTGTTAAAAGTTTAAGAAGAATATTGGCGTAATTTTAACTGTACGTGTAAGAAAGCGATTGTATCAAATTTTATCAATAATGTAATCAAAGAAAAGCGAGCGAGATTTTTTCATCGTTTAGCGGCCTAAGAGAAAAGACGTTTTATTATTCCATTAATTATTTCGTATACTTATTTCTTTATATTAAATATTGCATATCCGTGAAGAGATTTTTTTTTCTTTTTTTATGTCAAGCTTTGACAACATCGCGAAATTCCTTCCTTTTCTTTGATTAGACTAACAGGACTAACTGAAGACTAACAGGAGAAGGGGAATCCCACTTGTATATATAGTTTTTACTTACCCATTGCGCGTATCCTCTATACGAATACAAAGTTGTAATAATTATAAAATTGTTTTTTATTATAATAAAACAGATCTATTCTCAGAGAGAGAGAGAAAAAATAAAACAATTAGATACTCGTTACACGATATATACTGAAAAAAAATATACTGAAAGAGAAACTGGTTAAAAGGGCGTTTATATGGGTCTCGGTATATGATAAGAAAAGGGCAAAGGCTTACAAACTTATGATTCAAAGTAAATTGTTTCGTCTTTTAATTGTTTATAAACTTAAAAATTACATATAGCTCTAATGACTAATAAAAGTTTCTGAAAGTTAGCTTTATTTATTTATATAGATAACTAACGAACAAAGGTTAAAAGGGTCAGGGTGCAATACTGTAGAAAATTCTATCTATAGATCAGATAGAATCATTGGTGACTCATGAATTACAACCCCGAAAATTCTTTCACTTTTTAAATAGATGTATTCATATTAAATAAAATGTGTACGTGAGAATGTATTTATATAATGATAATCAACAATTATTCTAATAATATTATTAAATAAAAACAATAGGAAATTTTGATATTTATAATTATAATTTCCTAATATTTGAAAAGACAATATTAAAATAAGAAAAATATTAATAACATCGTACTGTTGCATTACTCACTGTGCATACAAATCCCGAAAACGATCAAAGGGTATAGCCGGATAAGTATGGGAAATATGCCCCTGTGGCTTTTTTGACTCGCACTTGAAGGATCGATTTGGTGTCAAATAAAAATAATTCACCCCAAATTTTAGCTCTTTTACTCAAACGGTTCTCGAGATTTTCAAAAAAATCCTGTTTTTTTTTTTATTTTATTTTATTTTTATTTTATTTTATTTTTTTTTTTTTTTTTTTTTTTTTTCATAGTAAAACTCAAAACTAATCAATGATGATTTATTTTCTAGTTCTTGGGAGTCTAAGATATGAAAAAAAAAATATCATCATAATATTTTAACGAAAAGCCGATTTTTGACAAACGAAAGAGAATTAAATTTTTTTTTTTTTTTTTTAGCTTTTTGGAAATAAGTCACTCACCAAAATTTTTCAGAAAATGTCTTTTGTACTTCTCTACACTCAGGAATTTTCTTGAATTTTTTGAAGTGGTGAAACAATATGAAAATAATTAAAAACTCTTTTCTTTCTCAAATCTCTAGTTTAAACTGACTTATTTTTTTTTTTTAGTTAAAAAAAAATGTGAAAAAATATTTTTTTACTCAAAATACACTATGCCAGAAATAAACATAAAGATTATTATAAAACAATTAAGATATATTCCGTCTAACGTAATTAGATGGGTTAATGATTATTGAAAATACACTTAAAGATAGTACTTATATATTCTTTATACGGTTAGATATTATTCTAAATCTTATGCAACAAAAATAAATATTATAATAATAGATTTAACTATATTAGTCTTCATCACTGTCTTCATTCACTACGACACTAATTTTTGCATCGATGAACAGGCGCGACTCAGGATCTCAGCAGGTCTTACAATTTTAGCCAAATATCAAGCGTAAGATAAATAATATATGATAGCAGCAATGTGAGAGCAACATCCAACAGTTCGTCTACCATTTGCACAATCACAACAATATCGAGTTATTCCGAAAATATCGTTCATATCTGGCTGATATTCAATAAAACAACGATATGTCTTCGAATTAATATGTCGAGATCTGACTTCAAACTTTATAATATTAGGTGTAATTTTTAAATAATGGAATGTGATTATTTCGTTTTCATCCATCATCTCAGCTAAATACGATATAGTTTGAAACATTTGATATGATCCAGTGAAAAGAATTTTGAGTTCTTGCTCTGATAATTCTGGAAAGTCAGTTAATTGCTCTGAAGTTATTATTGCAAAGGGAACTTTTCTTCTGGCCCAACGATTAGTTTCTATCTCCAAGGCTAAAATATTTTCTTGATCTTTTTTTCAATTCATGGCAGCAATTATTTTTTCTGTAAGATCAAGATCAGAATCAAGTCTTGTTTCAAATTTATTGTGCAAAAAACAAGCGATTCGTCACAAAACACTAGTTTTTGGAAGCAATTTGTTATCCAGTTTATGATCTAATAGCTTAAACTTCTGTTTAATATTGCCATGTACTGCTTCAACAACCCGACGAATTTTGGTAACGAAACGGGATTTATTCGATTCATCTGTGGTCAACTGATTGCGTTTTCCTTTGAAAACAGGCATTAGCACTTTGAGCCCTAATTCTTCTAAGTATACAATCACATCACGAAGGCCACGATCAACCACAATAATGTCATCTTTTTTCAGCAATTTAATCAGACCATTGTGGTCATTTAAGATCACTCTCATAATTTCAGCATCGTTCATATTAGCTGTATTTGGCCCAAGCATATCTATACCGAAACCATTCGTAGTGCATATCGTGAATGGTTTACACAAAGGAACCTTTTTTTGACCAGAATATGATGATTTCCTCTGGTATTCGTTATTTGCCCTTTTTTCATGACGAATATATGTTCCATCACAAATGAATATCAACTGGTCATCTTCTACTTGATACAATTTTTTAGCAGTGTTTGACGTATTAGTGAGGAATGTCTCCCTACTGATGGCATCAATTCCAAAATGCTGAGGTAAAACATTTTTTTCAAACGAAGATATAACTTCATCACAGTAGTCAGATACAATATGGTCCCGAACTAAACCAAAAACGGAAGATATTACTGCATTCGAATTTCCGGTTCGTAATTTGAATAAAAAAATAACAAGAGCTTGAACGATACTACGATTCACTGAGTTTCTCATCGATGTTAACTTTTCACGAAGTGAAAATATCAATTTTTCCCAGGTAAGACTAGTAAATGCCTCTAACTGTTTTTCTGAAAACGAGTGATCTCCAATTTTATCAATTATGGACGAGTCACGTACCAATAGCGAGCTGCCCTAGTAATTTTTCCAAATCACGAACTTCAAATACACTGGTGTTCGAATAAATTCGAAAATTGTTAATGTCTTCGTTAATGTCATCGTAGAACCGCTTTTTTATAAGATTGTCTTTACAACACCGATTTACTTCGGGAATAACGAGTTGTCTTTTGAAAAACACTTGTTTGCGTGCTTTAAATGGAACAGATTTGATATTTGATGATGATCCACAAATGCAACAGTATTTGTGAGTAGCAACAATTCGAGGAAAACCCAACTCCACAAATTCTAATTCTTCTTCCATTTTTTCTTCAATAACATATGAAGGATCTTCAGTTGACGATACAGATGAAATAGTAATGTATGAGGATTGAGATGAAATTGGCTGACTTTCGATACTCACTTGAATGATGACAGATGAATCCTCAGTGTTCTTAAGTATAGGTGGTCTTGTTAAAATAACTCGACACTTACAACGAAAGGTATCATTAATAAAGACTCTCTTTCCAATTTTTCTGTCGCAATATTAGCCTCATCAATTTTCATAATAACTTTTTTATATCCAACTGTTTTTCGCAAATATCTGTTACAAATAATGCATTTTTTATCAAAATCCATTCTAAAATAAAGATTTGAATTATGTATTGTAGGGTTTTCAGACAGAGGGAGAGAGAGAGAGAGAGAGAGAGAGAAATATAAAACTGAAGATGACTGACTAAGGACTGACTAAGGACAGATACAGACGGACTAACTGAGGACTTAGTCTTCACTAAGGACACTTTCTTACTTCTTTTCACATATTTATATCAGAAATAAGTTACACCTCTTTGGGGAGGGAAGAGGATTATGAATCCTTTTGACCAATATCATAAGGATTCACCCTATAGTCCACCGATAGGTACAGCCTATAGTTTTTGGTAGTGGAAACTATGCATAAAGAAACTTGATCTGGAACATCGGAATGCTATCTCTTTTATGGTATCGCCTATGTTTACATAGGAATCTGAAATTCTTCAAAGGGTCCCGACACTGCACAAAGGGTTTTTATTGCACCAATATATCCCGATAATTCTTAGGTTTGTTTATGGTTTTATGGCCCTCCGAAACCTTCCTTTTAGTCTCTAAATAGAGTTTTCCTTTCCAGAAAATAAAAAATAACGAAAAGAACTGAATACTAGATTGTTTTCCTACAAGATTGAGATTCAAATGGAAAATAGAACAAAAAAGATTCTATATTACATAAAATATAAAGAACAATATAACATTTAATCAGTGTGCTAGGTATGCCCGATTCTTTTTAACCTTATCATAGATGAAATAATCAAGGATGTGAAAACAGTTGGAGAAAAAGTCAAGTTAGGAAAGGAAAACATAAAAATAATAATTTACGCCGACAACGCTGTCTTTATATAGGAAGATGAAGATAATCTTCTAAAAATCTTATATAATTTCGAAAAGACGACAGGAAAGCTTAACATGACAATTTTGAAAAGAAAATAGAATCATTCACCATCTCCAAGAAGCCTAGAAGACGCAAGTTAGCAGTATACAACAAAAGTATCAACCAAGTGATGCGATTTAAATACCTAGGAGTGATCATTACAAACGACAAGAACCTAGATGAGAAGGTAAGAGACCAAACAATTAAAGCCTTCATAATCTCTTGATACCGTAGAAATATTATATGGAGAAATAAACATATAAGCACCAAAAGCAAGATACGGGCTTAAAAATTTTGCGTCAGACCGATAATGACCTACGCGGCAGAGACAAGGGCAGAGTCCACGATAACAAAGCTTATCTTGAAAACTACTGAATGAAGATGCAACAAGAAAAGTAGTCTTAACTGTATAAAAAAATAGTAAAAGTAGTTTTATCAAGAAGAAGAAGAAGAAAGTTTTTTATATGAGTTTTTGAACATTTCGCACATCATATTTTCGATAATAATCATTATTTTAATATTCTTGTGCTCTGTATTTATATTACTGGAAAATTTTACTTTCAAAGTTATAATTGCGCAGTAGCGTTGAAATAATTACATTCAAACGATAAAAATGTTAAAATCTTAAACTCGTTATAATCTTAAACTCTAATTCTTACAAATAATACTCCTGTTATATACTTGCGCAACTGTTGGGAAGTATTAAAAATTAATACTTTTAAAAATTAATAACTTTAATAGAGTTCACTACTATAACTCAGTTCAACGATAGATTTCGAAAAAGATGGTACATATCATAGATCATATACTCCTCGCTTCTAAAATATAATAGAGATTTCTATTATATAATTGACAATTATTTTAATACTTTAATGCACTCTCCACTCTTACATTAAAAAAATTATATGCACAACGATAGCTATCAAACGATAGCTATAAGCAAAATTTTTATATATAAGTATTTTTTAAAAAGAAATATGGAAAAGTTTGAAAGATATCTGTAAAAATATAATGATTGATTTTTCTTGGCTTCTAACTAAATATCACCAATGTTACAACCCTTTCGTTTCGTGCGCCGAATATATTCGGCATCAACGCGATAACTTGTGGGAACGAGCGTCGGATACATCCGGCATCCATATGATGTGTATACAAGTACCATCTGTGGTCAATGACAAATTCTTCGTTATCAGCAAAACATTTCGAATTGATTTTATTGACATATTGGATTAATCATATATTACACCTACTCTTTGGTGTTACATCAAAACTACATCCAAAATATCTATCAGATTAATTTATTACTAATATAATTTTGTATAAGTGTTTTCATATTAAAAATTTGATGAATACGTGCTGTATTAGAGCAACAATTATTTTATTAAGCATAGTAATTATTTAAGACTTAAAAAACGTATATACAAAATCCACGCACGTGCATGTGCACATTTCTGGCGAGTGCTTCCGTACGGTGACGACACTTCGGCGGATTTGACTGCCGAAGTGAAAGGTTTAAAAATATTTTTTTTTTAATTTACACCTTTTTTCATGGTATCGATACTTAATACTATATATATATATAAGGATGTACAATAGAAAGAGTGTGAGAGAGAAAGAAAAAGAATACAATACATTTAGCCTTTAGTCATTTATGAAATTCTACGTTGATTTCTAGTAAATTATCGAGTCGAAAACGAAACAAAAATAGGCGAAAGCAAAGAAAAAAACAGCTGAGCATTAGACACTTTCAAAGATAAACAGTACAGTATTTCATACCCTATCTGTCTTTCGACGAGTTAACATATACGAAACTGAAAAGTATAAATCTATTTAAAAATTTTGTTTATAACGTTAACGTGTCCTAATTTTAATACTTTAAAAAGTATTTTATTGCATAGAATGGTAAAAAGAAATGTTACTTATCTTTTCGGCTACTCTTTATTGAGTTTGCTGATACAATAATTGTTTTATTTAGATAAATTTAAAGAAATTTAATTAATATTTTTTTTTCTAACATTATATATTTCGTATATAACTTTATATAAGCAGTTTAAAAATTTTATCCCAGACGACCAAAGTTTCAATATTTCGCACATTCTGAATTTTGTCGATTACTATACATATATTTAGTTTTTTGTCATGCTTAATCGCAGGTCGCGCGCGTATGTTATATTGCATATCGTTGCATATATATGCAATATCGTTCGCCGAACATGTTAACAACTGTTGCGTTACGCCGTTCAGCTGCAACCATCTTTACGATTCTGTAATTTTTTGATAGCACCTGTTTTTTTGAGCCCCTGTTTTAAACCGCTATGCTTGATAAATGTTTCCTACATTATATTGCCTATTTTCACTTTATTTCTAGTCTCCTTTAAGCAAACTTCAATCAAGTTAACCAATTTTTTTGGTATCCCCTGTCGTATTGGAATTTCAAACATTTTATCCATTTTATTGAATCAATCGCACTTTTAAAACCGATATACAGTTGGTGTAACGGTTAATCAAATTCTCATTTTTCTGCAAGATTTGTTGAATACTAAAGATCTGGTCGATACTTGATATATTTCTACTAATTGATACAATCTTCGTTAATAAAATATTCAAAAGGATTTTATTATCGTCACTAGGATTGTAATTGTAAGAAAAGTGTATATTAAAAAAATCTATAATAACTCATATAATTATAAATTACATTTATTAAAATAGTATAAACAAATTTTTAAGTTAAGTTTAAGATTTTGATCATATAATTGTCCTTAATATTATAATTAAATAAATCCGCCACTGATGATAAAATGTATGTATTGCCAAGCCTTCCGAAAAATTGAGGATATTCTTCATGTTCTTGAAAATTGGATATCTCTGCAATTTTCTAAAACAAAAGTAATTATTAAATAGTTTGATAAATATTATTATATAACATTTTATTGTTATACCAAACACCTTGTGTGCTGTAGAACGTTTTAAGTTGTAGAACGTTTGAATTTTGTTGATGAGTTGATTGAAACTTTTAAACTGTTTTTTTGTAATATAAAAGCAAAGTTTCATCAGGTTTCGATCGAAAGTTCCTCCAGAGATAAGTAATGGCTCCTGATAAAAGATAAGAAGTAATCCAACAAATTAAAACTGTAAACACTATCATCATTATTGCGGAAACCGACGTGTAGTCGATCGGTATGTAGTTTTGCGGTTGTTCTGTAAAGAAAACGAAATTAATATTACAAAAAAAATAAATATTACAAAAATATAAAATTGCAGGTAAATAAGAAAAAAGAACATACAATGATTAGGAACATTTAAATTTATATTAGAAAAACATTCGATTGTTATGTTTTTTAAGCATTTGTTGCCACACACACATAAACTTGATATCTTTCATAATATGATGTACTAAAACAAGGTAGATAAAATATTCACTTGAATTATATTAATACATTAGGCTCCGGTCATATTTTATTGTAGAATTCTGTTTTATACAATATATAAGAATGTTTTAAAGATGTTAAAGAATATTTTTTTTTTTATAAATGTTAATTTTTTTCGGTCCTTATATAATTTCTGAGAATCATAAGAGAGAATAATGTTCTGTGCGAAGTCACATTCATAATAACTTTGTTAAAATTAATTTGTGCGTATGTTTCGTCGTAAGAGACAAATAAATGTGAGTGCCGGCTTTCAATGAGTTCAAATTTTTTTATAACAATATTTGTATGTGTGTTTTAATTTCTAAAAAATATGTTAAGAGTATATGTATGGGGAGTGTGAAAGTGTGAAGAGAAATGAACCAGATACCAAAAACAGAAATAATCGAAAATTTGGAAAAGATATAAATAAAAGAATTCAAAAAAGACATACCAGTGATAGATGAAAGTGAGCTGGAAAGACCTGTAGTAACTGCAGTAGCATTTTCAGAAGAAGTATAAACACCAGTTGAAGTGGAATCTCCCGTAGAAATCAAAGAAGACATAGGTGAAGAGATAGGTGAAAGTGAGCTTGAAAAACCTGTAGTTACTGCAATAGTATTTTCAGAAGAATTATAAACTCCGGTTGAAGTGGAACCTACGGAAAAAAACAATAAAAAGGAGATTAAAAAGAACGAAATAATAATGATACTGATGAATATATAAGCAGGTTTTCAAGGTTGAAGTATATTTTTTTTTTTATAAATGTTAATTTGTTTTTTCTCCTTATATAATTTCTGAGAATCCATAGATAATGTTCTGAGAAAAATTAAATTATTAATCACTTTGTAAACATTAATTTAAACGTCTGTTTCTTCGTAATAGACAAACGATGTGAGTGCCGGCGTGCAATGCGTTAATATTTTTTTATAACAATATTTGTGTGTGTTTTAATTTCTAAAAAATTTGTTAAGAGTATATGTATGTGGGGTGTGAGAGTGTCAAGAGAAATTAACCAGATACCAGAAACAGAAATTATTAAAGAGTTGGAAAAGATAAAAATAAAAGAATATTAAAAAAGACATACCAATGATAGGTGAAAGTGTGCTTGAAAAACCTGTAGTAACTGCAGTAGTATTTTCAGAAGAAGTATAAACACCGGGTAAAGTTGAACCTCCCGTAGAAATTAAAAAAGGTATACCAATGATAGATAAAAGTAAACTTGAAAAACTTGTAGTAACTGCAGTAGTATTTTCAGAAGAAGTATAAACACCGGTTGTAGTGGAATCTCCCGTAGAAATCAAAGAAGACATACCAATGATAGGTGAAAGTGAGCTTGAAAAACTTGTAGTTACTGCAATAGTATTTTCAGAAGAATTATAAACTCCGGTTGAAGTGGAATCTACGGAAAAAAACAATAAAAGGAGATTAAAAAGAACGAAATAATGATGATAGTGATGAATATATAGACATGTTTTAAATGTTGAAGAATATTTTTTTTATAAATGGTAATTTTTTTCGGTCCTTATATAATTTCTGAGAATCATAAGAGAGAATAATGTTCTGTGCAAAGTCACATTCATAATAACTTTGGTAAAATTAATTTGCGCGTCTGTTTCGTCGTAAGAGACAAATAATGTGAGTGCTGGCTTTCAATGCGTTCATATTTTTTTATAACAATATTTGTGTGTGTGTTTTAATTTCTAAAAAATATGTTAAGAGTATATGTATCGGGAGTGTGAGAGTGTGAAGAGAAATGAACCAGATACCAAAAACAGAAATAATCGAAAAGTTGGAAAAGATATAAATAAAAGAATTCAAAATAGACATACTCGTGATAGATGAAAGTGAGCTGGAAAGACCTGTAGTAACTGCAGTAGCATTTTCAGAAGAAGTATAAACACCGGTTGAAGTGGAACCTACCGAAGAAAACAATGTAAAATAGATTAAAATGGACGAAATAATAATGATATTGATGAATATATAAGCACGTTTTAAAGAGGTTGAAGTATATTTTTTTTATAAATGTTATTTTTTTCTGTCTTTATATAATTTTTTAGAATCCATAGGTAATGTTCTGAGAAGAGTTAAATTGATAATCACTTTGTAAACATTAATTTAAACGTCTGTTTCTTCGTAATAGACAAACGATGTGAGTGCCGGATTTCAAGGCGTTCGTATTTTTTTCTAACAATATTAATATGTGTTTCAATTTCAAAAAAATATGTTAGGAGTATATGTATGTGGAGTGTGAGAGTGTGAAGAGAAATGAACCAGATACCAAAAACAGATATTATCGAAGATTTGGAAAAGATAAAAATAAAAGAAATCATAGTATACATACCAGTGATAGATGGAAGTGAACTTGAAAAACCTGTAGCAACTGCAGTAGTATTTTCAGAAGAAGTATAAACACCGGTTGTAGTGGTATCTCCCGTAGAAATCAAAGAAGACATGCCAATGATAGGTGAAAGTGAGCTTGAAAAACCTGTAGTAAAAGCAGTAGTATTTTCAGAAGAAGTATAAACACCGGTTGAAGTGGAACCTCCAGTAGAAATCAAAGAAGATATAGCAATGATAGATAAAAGTAAACTTGAAAAACTTTTAGTAACTGCAGTAGTATTATCAGAAGAAGTATAAGCACCGGTTGAAGTCGAACCTACGGAAAAAAACAAAGAAGAAGACATTAAAAAGGACGAAATAATCATGATACATGAAGAAAAGATAATAGAAGAATCATTTGACATTCTAATTAACAGGAGAAGGGGAATCCCACTTGTATATATAGTTTTTACTTACCCATTGCGCGTATCCTCTATACGAATACAAAGTTGTAATAATTATAAAATTGTTTTTTATTATAATAAAACAGATCTATTCTCAGAGAGAGAGAGAGAAAAATAAAACAATTAGATACTCGTTACACGATATATACTGAAAAAAAATATACTGAAAGAGAAACTGGTTAAAAGGGCGTTTATATGGGTCTCGGTATATGATAAAAAAAAGGGCAAAGGTACAAACTTATGATTCAAAGTAAATTGTTTCGTCTTTTAATTGTTTATAAACTTAAAATTTACATATAGCTCTAATGACTAATAAAAGTTTCTGAAAGTTAGCTTTATTTATTTATATAGATAACTAACGAACAAAGGTTAAAAGGGTCAGGGTGCAATACTGTAGAAAATTCTATCTATAGATCAGATAGAATCATTGGTGACTCATGAATTACAACCCCGAAAATTCTTTCACTTTTTAAATAGATGTATTCATATTAAATAAAATGTGTACGTGAGAATGTATTTATATAATGATAATCAACAATTATTCTAATAATATTATTAAATAAAAACAATAGGAAATTTTGATATTTATAATTATAATTTCCTAATATTTAAAAAGACAATATTAAAATAAGAAAAATATTAATAACATCGTACTGTTGCATTACTCACTGTGCATACAAATCCCGAAAACGATCAAAGGGTATAGCCGGATAAGTATGGGAAATATGCCCCTGTGGCTTTTTTGACTCGCACTTGAAGGATCGATTTGGTGTCAAATAAAAATAATTCACCCCAAATTTTAGCTCTTTTACTCAAACGGTTCTCGAGATTTTCAAAAAAAATCCTGTTTTTTTTTTTAATTTTATTTTATTTTTATTTTATTTTATTTTTTTTTTTTTTTTTTTTTATAGTAAAACTCAAAACTAATCAATGATGATTTTTTTTCTAGTTCTTGGGAGTCTAAGATATGAAAAAAAAAATATCATCATAATATTTTAACGAAAAGCCGATTTTTGACGGACGAAAGAGAATTAAATTTTTTTTTTTTTTTTTTAGCTTTTTGGAAATAAGTCACTCACCAAAATTTTTCAGCAAATGTCTTTTGTACTTCTCTACACTCAGGAATTTTTTTGGAATTTTTTGAAGTGGTGAAACAATATGAAAAAAATTAAATACTCATTTCTTTCTCAAATCTCTAGTTTTAACTGATTTATTTTTTTTTTTCAGTTAAAAAAAAATGTAAAAAAATATTTTTTTACTCAAAATACACTTTGCCAGAAATAAACATAAAGATTATTATAAAACAATTAAGATATATTCCGTCTAACGTAATTAGATGGGTTATTGATTATTGAAAGTACACTTAAAGATAGTACTTATATATTCTTTATACGGTTAGATATTATTCTAAATCTTATGCAACAAAAATAAATATTATAATAATAGATTTAACTATATTAGTCTTCATCACTGTCTTCATTCACTACGACACTAATTTTTGCATCGATGAACAGGCGCGACTCAGGATCTCAGCAGGTCATACAATTTTCGCCAAATATCGAGCGTAAGATAAATAATATATGATAGCAGCAATGTGAGAGCAACATCCAACAGTTCGTCTACCATTTGCACAATCACAACAATATCGAGTTATTCCGGAAATATCGTTCTTATCTGGCTGATATTCAATAAAACAACGATATGTCTTCGATTTAATATGTCGAGATCTGACTTCAAACTTTATAATATTAGGTGTAATTTTTAAATAATGGAATGTGATTATTCCGTTTTCATCCATCATCTCAGCTAAATACGATACAGCTTGAGACATTTGATAAGATCCAGTGAAAAGAATTTTGAGTTCTTGTTCTGATAATTCTGTAAAGTCAGTTAATTGCTCTGAAGTTATTATTGCAAAGGGAACTTTTCTTCTGGCCCAACGATTACTTTCTATCTCCAAGGCTAAAATATTTTCTTGATCTTTTTTTCAATTCATGGCAGCAATTATATTTTCTGTAAGATCAAGATCAGAATCAATGTTGTTGTTGTTTCAAATTTATTGTGCAAAAAACAAGCGATTCGTCACAAAACACTAGTTTTTGGAAGCAATTTGTTATCCAGTTTATATATATATTAATAGCTTAAACTTCTGTTTAATATTGCCATGTACTGCTTCAACAACCCGACGAATTTTGGTAACGAAACGGGATTTATTCGATTCATCTGTGGTCAACTGATTGCGTTTTCCTTTGAAAACAGGCATTAGCACTTTGAACCCTAATTCTTCTAAGTATACAATCACATCACGAAGGCCACGATCAACCACAATAATGTCATCTTTTTTCAGCAATTTAATCAGACCATTGTGGTCATTTAAGATCACTCTCATAATTTCAGCATCGTTCATATTAGCTGTATATGGCCCAAGCATATCTATACCGAAACCATTCGTAGTGCATATCGTGAATGGTTTACACAAAGGAACCTTTTTTTGACCAAAATATGATGATTTCCTCTGGTATTCGTTATTTGCCCTTTTTTCATGACGAATATATGTTCCATCACAAATGAATATCAACTGGTCATCTTCTACTTGATACAATTTTTTAGCAGTGTTTGACGTATTAGTGAGGAATGTCTCCCTACTGATGGCATCAATTCCAAAATGCTGAGGTAATACATTTACATTTTTTTCAAACGAAGATATAACTTCATCACAGTAGTCAGATACAATATGGTCCCGAACTAAACCAAAAACGGAAGATATTACTGCATTCGAATTTCCGGTTCGTAATTTGAATAAAAAAATAACAAGAGCTTGAACGATACTACGATTCACTGTGTTTCTCATCGATGTTAACTTTTCACGAAGTGAAAATATCAATTTTTCCCAGGTAAGACTAGTAAATGCCTCTAACTGTTTTTCTGAAAACGAGTGATCTCCAATTTTATCAATTATGGACGAGTCACGTACCAATAGCGAGCTGCCTTAGTAATTTTTCCAAATCACGAACTTGAAATACACTGGTGTTCGAATAAATTCGAAAATTGTTAATGTCTTCGTTAATGTCTTCATCGTAGAACCGCTTTTTTATAAGATTGTCTTTACAACACCGATTTACTTCGGGAATAACGAGTTGTCTTTTGAAAAACACTTGTTTGCGTGCTTCAAATGGAACAGATTTGATATTTGATGATGATCCACAAATGCAACAGTATTTGTGAGTAGCAACAATTCGAGGAAAACCCAACTCTACAAATTCTAATTTTTCTTCCATTTTTTCTTCAATAACATATAAAGGATCTTCGGTTGACGATACAGATGAAATAGTAATGTATGAGGATTGAGATGAAATTGGCTGACTTTCGATACTCACTTGAATGATGACAGATGAATCCTCAGTGTTCTTAAGTATAGGTGGTCTTGTTAAAATAACTCGACACTTACAACAAAAGGTATCATTAATAAAGACTCTCTTTCCAATTTTTCTGTCGCAATATTAGCCTCATCAATTTTCATAATAACTTTTTTATATCCAACTGTTTTTCGCAAATATCTGTTACAAATAATGCATTTTTTATCAAAATCCATTCTAAAATAAAGATTTGAATTATGTATTGTAGGGTTTTCAGACAGAGAGAGAGAGAGAGAGAGAGAGAGAAATATAAAACTGAAGATGACTGACTAAGGACGGACTAACTGAGGACTTAGTCTTCACTAAGGACACTTTCTTACTTCTTTTCACATATTTATATCAGAAATAAGTTACACCTCTTTGGGGAGGGAAGAGGATTATGAATCCTTTTGACCAATATCATAAGGATTCACCCTATAGTCCACCGATGGGTACAGCCTATAGTTTTTGGTAGTGGAAACTATGCATAAAGAAACTTGATCTGGAACATCGGAATGCTATCTCTTTTATGGTATCGCCTATGTTTACATAGAAATCTGAAATTCTTCAAAGGGTCCCGACACTGCACAAAGGGTTTTTATTGCACCAATATATCCCGATAATTCTTAGGTTTGTTTATGGTTTTATGGCCCTCCTAAACCTTCCTTTTAGTCTCTAAATAGAGTTTTCCTTTCCAGAAAATAAAAAATAACGAAAAGAACTGAATACTAGATTGTTTTCCTACAAGATTGAGATTCAAATGGAAAATAGAACAAAAAAGATTCTATATTACATAAAATATAAAGAACAACATAACATTTAATCAGTGTGCTAGGTATGCCCGATTCTTTTTAACCTTATCATAGATGAAATAATCAAGGATGTGAAAACAGTTGGAGAAAAAGTCAAGTTAGGAAAGGAAAACATAAAAATAATAATTATTGAAAGTAAACACTGAAAAATATGTATTAGTAGTACTTGTATTTACTCGGTCATGTATGTGTATATTTTCTTGTGGAAACGCGTGAACGTTTAAATTTAAATTTAGTAAGCTCCGAACTGTCGTTTACTCAGGAGTGCGCCTAACCATTCTCCTCTTCCCACGTTTTAACCAATAGGTTATGGGCCCAGAGCTCTACGTACTTAATCAAGAAGACGGAGACGAAATCGGAAATTTTTGAGAAATAGTTAGTGTGAGACTGAAAGTAGTGATTCTGAACTAGACATAATGTCTGAACCAAAAGTTTACCATATTCACCGTTTCAACGGTCAAAATTATCAATTATGGAAACGGCAGATGGAAATTTATATGGTTGAAAACAAATTGAAGAAATACATTGATAGATCTACACCGAAGCCTACTACTGACATCGACATACCAGCTTGGGAATCGAAGGACGCTGAAGCGCAAGCTTTTCTCATGCGTGGTCTTGAATTGGAGCAGCTACGTTTTCTAACGGATTGTCATACAGCGGCTAGTATGTGGGCACGTTTACGAATGATTCATGCTGAGAAAAGCGACCAATCTATACAGGTACTATTAAATCAATTTATTATTGCAAAAATGGAGCCAAATGAAAGTATGGCTGATCACATTGCAAAAATTGTATCTCTCGCGCAAAGACTTAGAGATATGGATATGGAACAATAATCGCCTGTAGTTATTGCCAAAATTTTATCGAGTTTACCATCGAAATTTGATAATGTACGCACTGCTTGGTATGCTGTTCCGAGAGATAAACAAACTATCGAAACTCTAACGGATCACCTTGTAAATGAAGAATCGCTTCTAAATATGCGTAAACAAGAGAATGAAAACGACATCTCTCAAGAAGTGTATTTGGCGCGTGGTAAATATAATCATAATAATGCTAGAAAATTTTTTCAAAACGATTCTAAACGTGCTAGCATAAATAATGATAATAATACTGAGAAAAATTCGAATTCAAATGATAACGTAAAACGTGGAAAATGTCATTTTTGCGGAGTACCGGGTCATTATGCACGCGATTGTCGTAAAAAGAAGGCGTATTTAGAAAATAAAAATTCGAATAAAAATCAATCACTAGTTGCCGAATCAAAGTAAAATTAGAGTGATACGTTTCTTTTTAATGTAGAATGCGTTAATGCTGAAATCGAATCTAATGTAAAAGAGATATGGTTCGCTGACTCAGGAGCGACTGAGCATATTTGTATTAGGCGCGATTGGTATACAAAATATATTCCGTTTAAAGATGATAATTTTAAAGTTCGAGTTGGTAATGGAAATTTAGTAAGTGCGTATGGAATGGGAGATATTAATGTAAATGTTAAAAATTCTGATGGTCTTGTAGATACTTATACTATTGCTAATGTTTGGTATGCGCCTGGAATTCATAAAAATTTAATTTCTATTGGTCGTGTATGAGAAAAAGGTTTTGCTGTTGTTCATGAACCAGGTGGTAAAGAAATTGCACTTTTTAAAAATGGTAAATTAATTGTTAACGGTTCAAAGCAACATGGGGAATTATATAAATTAAATTTACTACCGTCAATTAAAATTAGTCAGGCAAATGTAATTGTTAATGGTACTTTGATGGATTGGCATGAAAAATTAGGCCACGTAAATTTTCAAACTTTGCGTCAAATGATTTCTAGTTCATGTGTAGATGACATGAAAGTAACAGATTTGAATGTAGAAAATCCATTCTGTAGAGGCTGCGTTTTTGGTAAACAACACAGAAATTCTTTTCCACAAGGCGAGGCTGTTAGAGCCAAATATCCAGGAGAACTATTTCATGCTGACCTTTGTGGTAAAATGAGTACGAGTTCAATTGGTGGTTCCAATTATTTTCTATTATTGAAAGATGATTTCTCAAGGTTCTGTTATGTATGCTTTTTAAAAGAGAAAAATAATGTTCTTGAAGCCCTACGAAAATTTATCACAGATGTGCAAGCTGATAGTTCTAGAAGTAAATTGTTCAATAAAACGTATGAAAAAGATCCTTCTTATAAAGTTATTAAAAAACTAAGAACTGACTGTGGAAAAGAATTTTGTAATGACGCGGTTGATACTTTCTTACTCCAAAATGGTATAAAACATGAATTAACAACACCTAGAGCTCCTGAACAGAATGGATATATCGAAAGACAAAATCGAACTATTATTGAATGTGCGAAGAGTATGTTTCATGCTAGAAATATACCACTGTATTTGTGGGCTGAAGCTACTGCGACAGCCGTGTATGTAAAGAATAGAACGGCTACTAATACTTTGAAAGGAAAAACACCGTACGAGTTTTGGTTTGGAGAGAAACCTTCCGTCGGTCATTTAAAAATATTTGGTAGTGATTGTTATGTACATATTTCAAAGGACGTTCGAACTAAGTGGGAGAAAAATTCTGTTAAAATGATGATGATTGGATATAGTGATGGTAGTAAGGCTTACAAAGTGTACGATCCAGTTTCCAGAAAAAGTTTTGTTAGACGAGATGTTATATTTGACGAAAAGTTTAACCAAAATGATACTATTATAATTCAGGAAAATTCGCAAAATGAAATTGATGATCAGAATGATGATGTTTTTGAGAACGTTGATAATCAAAAAGAAAAACCAAAAGAAGAAATCCAAGGGAACCTATCCCAAGAGAGCCTTACCCGTTTAGATCACGTGCAATCAGTGCACCTTCTGAACAAACGTTCGCTAAAAATGAAGCTGAATTAAAAATTGCAGAAGCCTTACTCTCAGTCTGTGAGCCACAAACTTTGTATGAAGCGATAGAATCATATGATGCATCTCAATGGATCGCAGCAATTAATGAAGAGCTACAATCTCTTGAAGAGAATAAAACTTGGATTCTAGTACAACGTCCTGAAAACAAAAATGTAATATCCAATCGCTGGATTTTTAAACGAAAATATTTAGCTAATGGTGAAGTTGATAAATATAAAGCACGTCTAGTAGTTAGAGGGTTTTCACAAAAAGAAGGCGTTGATTTTTATGAAGTTTTTGCCCCTGTTGTAAAATATGATACTGTAAGAACTATATTATCAATTGTTGCTGTAAATGATTTACACATGAAACAATTCGATGTGAAAACCGCTTTTTTGTATGGCAAACTCGAAGAGACTATTTACATGGAACAACCTTTCGGTTTCGAAGTAGATGATAGAGTTTGTCTCTTAAAGAAAAGTCTCTATGGTTTAAAACAGGCTCCTAGGCAATGGAATAAAATGATAAATAAATTTTTCACCGACTATGGTCTAAAACAATCACACGCAGATCCATGTTTATATTATTTAATAAATGATGAAATTATTTTGTATGTAATCCTATATGTTGATGATGGAATAACTTGTTGTAATAATGAAACTAAAATGAATGATTTATTGAAACAAATGAGCGATTCATTTAAGATTAAAATATCAGAGGCTGAATGTTTCGTTGGTATACAAATAGAAAGAGACAGACAACAGAGAATGTTAAAAATGTTTCAAAGCGCATACGCTACTAAAATTCTAGAAAAATTTAGACATTCTGATTGTAATCCTCTTTCTATTCCAGCAGATCCTGGTGTTAAATTTCGTAAAAGTATTGAAAATTTATATGATGAAAATTCAGAAGTTTTTCCATATCAACAAGCAATTGGCTCTCTGATGTTTCTTATGACTGGTACAAGACCGGACTTAGCTTATATTATAAGTTTGTTGAGTCAATTTTCTAACATGCCAGATCGAAGTCACTGGAATGGTGTAAAACATGTATTACGTTATATTAAAGGAACAATTGATCATGGTATAATTTTTGGACGTATAAATGACGGAAATCTTATTGCATACAGTGATTCCAATTGGGCAGGAGATTTAAATGATAGAATTAGTACGACTGGATGGTTATGTTTATTGAATGGAGGACCCGTAGCTTGGTCGTCACGTAAACAGTCGACTGTTGCGCTTTCTACAACAGAAGCAGAGTTTATAGCTCTATGTTCAGTAACAAAAGAAGTGATTTGGTTAAGAAAGTTATTAAATGAATTAAAATTGAGTCAAAATTTACCTACTACTGTTTACTGTAACAACCAACCTGCTATCCGTTTAGTTCAAAATCCTGCAGCGAGTAATAGATCAAGACATATCGAAACACAATTTTTCTATACTTGCGAAAAGGAAAGAAATGAAGAGATCAAAGTTACATATATTCCAACAAACGAACAATTAGCTGATCCGTTTACTAAGGCATTGCCTCGAAAGAAATTTTGTTATTTCATGTATGAAAGTGGAATCACAAATTCATTTAAATAATCATTGTATTTAAAATATAACATTTTTTTCATTGAGTGGGAGTATTCAAAGTAAACACTGAAAAATATGTATTAGTAGTACTTGTATTTACTCGGTCATGTATGTGTATATTTTCTTGTGGAAACGCGTGAACGTTTAAATTTAAATTTAGTAAGCTCCGAACTGTCGTTTACTCAGGAGTGCGCCTAACCATTCTCCTCTTCCCACGTTTTAACCAATAATAATTTACGCCGACAACGCTGTCTTTATATAGGAAGATGAAGATAATCTTCTAAAAATCTTATATAATTTCGAAAAGACGACAGGAAAGCTTAACATGACAATTTTGAAAAGAAAATAGAATCATTCACCATCTCCAAGAAGCCTAGAAGACGCAAGTTAGCAGTATACAACAAAAGTATCAACCAAGTGATGCGATTTAAATACCTAGGAGTGATCATTACAAACGACAAGAACCTAGATGAGAAGGTAAGAGACCAAACAATTAAAGCCTTCATAATCTCTTGATACCGTAGAAATATTATATGGAGAAATAAACATATAAGCACCAAAAGCAAGATACGGGCTTAAAAATTTTGCGTCAGACCGATAATGACCTACGCGGCAGAGACAAGGGCAGAGTCCACGATAACAAAGCTTATCTTGAAAACTACTGAATGAAGATGCAACAAGAAAAGTAGTCTTAACTGTATAAAAAAATAGTAAAAGTAGTTTTATCAAGAAGAAGAAGAAGAAAGTTTTTTATATGAGTTTTTGAACATTTCGCACATCATATTTTCGATAATAATCATTATTTTAATATTCTTGTGCTCTGTATTTATATTACTGGAAAATTTTACTTTCAAAGTTATAATTGCGCAGTAGCGTTGAAATAATTACATTCAAACGATAAAAATGTTAAAATCTTAAACTCGTTATAATCTTAAACTCTAATTCTTACAAATAATACTCCTGTTATATACTTGCGCAACTGTTGGGAAGTATTAAAAATTAATACTTTTAAAAATTAATAACTTTAATAGAGTTCACTACTATAACTCAGTTCAACGATAGATTTCGAAAAAGATGGTACATATCATAGATCATATACTCCTCGCTTCTAAAATATAATAGAGATTTCTATTATATAATTGACAATTATTTTAATACTTTAATGCACTCTCCACTCTTACATTAAAAAAATTATATGCACAACGATAGCTATCAAACGATAGCTATAAGCAAAATTTTTATATATAAGTATTTTTTAAAAAGAAATATGGAAAAGTTTGAAAGATATCTGTAAAAATATAATGATTGATTTTTCTTGGCTTCTAACTAAATATCACCAATGTTACAACCCTTTCGTTTCGTGCGCCGAATATATTCGGCATCAACGCGATAACTTGTGGGAACGAGCGTCGGATACATCCGGCATCCATATGATGTGTATACAAGTACCATCTGTGGTCAATGACAAATTCTTCGTTATCAGCAAAACATTTCGAATTGATTTTATTGACATATTGGATTAATCATATAAAAAAAAAAAAAAAAAAAAAAAAAAAAAAAAAAAAAAAAAAAAAAAAAAAACAAAAAAAAACAACCCAAACCCCCACCCAAAAAAACCAGAAAAAAAACAAACCCCAAACAAACCACCAATCCCCCAAACCAAACCAACAAACATATAAACCCAACCACCACCAACGCACCCACCATAACACAACCCCAACAACAAACCCTCTCCCCACTCACACCCCAACCCCGCAGAGACGCGGCACGACACAACCACCCCCACCCTCAAAAACCATCCCACCCCACAACCCTACCCATACGCTCAGACCCCCCCCACAACGATCTAGAACCCACCCCTCCCAACCCCAACCCCCCCCCAAACCAACAACCCAACAACACAGACCGCCCGCACCACCCCCCCGCCCCCCCCCCCCCCCCCCCCACCCCCCCCCCACGCCCTCCCCCCCTAACCCCCCCCAACCCACCCCTCCAACCCCCCACCACCCCCCCCCCCAACCACCCACCCCCCAAAACCACACAACCCCAAACCCCCCCCCCCAACAACCCCACCACCACCCACACAACACCCCCCCACACCCCCCCACCCACCCCCAACAACACCGGACCGACCCCCCACAACCAAACACCGCCACCCCCGGCCCAGGCATCCCCCACCCCCCCCCCCGGCCCCCTAACTCCCAACCAGGCCACCCGAACCCCCCCCCCCGGCCCGCGGACCGCGGCCACCCAAACGATTCGGTCCCTTCGCTTGTTATTGTTCCCCCCCGTCTTCTCTCTCTGTTCTCCCCCTCCTCCTCGCCCTTCCCCCCCCCCCCCCCTCCTTGACCATTCCCCTGCCCGTCCGGCCCCTCCCTCCTCCCCGTCTTTTCCTTTTTATTCTTATACCCGCCCCCCCCCCTCCCTTATTTTCTCGCCGCCTCTCCCTCTTTCTTGTTCCCTCCGCCCTCCTCTTCGTTCATTTTTCCCATTTTCCCCCATTTCCCCCTCCCTTTCCGGTATTCCTTTCCCCCGCCCCCACACTCCAGCTCCCCTAATTGCCCCCCCCCCTATTTTTTCCTATTTTATTCATCTTTTCCCTTCTCCCCCACAAATTCTTCGCCTTCTCCTTTCCCTTTTTCCTTCTCTCCCTTTCTTTCCTTTCCTTTCTTTTTTTATTCCTTCCTTTTTCCCTTTTCCCCTTCGGTCGTTCCCCTTTTTTTGCTTTCCGTTGCCCCCCCCCTTTCCACTCCCTCTTTTTTCTTTTTCTTATTTTTTTTTTTTTGCTAGTCGTTCATTTTGTCGGTGGAATCACAATATATTACACCTACTCTTTGGTGTTACATCAAAACTACATCCAAAATATCTATCAGATTAATTTATTACTAATATAATTTTGTATAAGTGTTTTCATATTAAAAATTTGATGAATACGTGCTGTATTAGAGCAACAATTATTTTATTAAGCATAGTAATTATTTAAGACTTAAAAAACGTATATACAAAATCCACGCACGTGCATGTGCACATTTCTGGCGAGTGCTTCCGTACGGTGACGACACTTCGGCGGATTTGACTGCCGAAGTGAAAGGTTTAAAAATATTTTTTTTTTAATTTACACCTTTTTTCATGGTATCGATACTTAATACTATATATATATATAAGGATGTACAATAGAAAGAGTGTGAGAGAGAAAGAAAAAGAATACAATACATTTAGCCTTTAGTCATTTATGAAATTCTACGTTGATTTCTAGTAAATTATCGAGTCGAAAACGAAACAAAAATAGGCGAAAGCAAAGAAAAAAAAAACAGCTGAGCATTAGACACTTTCAAAGATAAACAGTACAGTATTTCATACCCTATCTGTCTTTCGACGAGTTAACATATACGAAACTGAAAAGTATAAATCTATTTAAAAATTTTGTTTATAACGTTAACGTGTCCTAATTTTAATACTTTAAAAAGTATTTTATTGCATAGAATGGTAAAAAGAAATGTTACTTATCTTTTCGGCTACTCTTTATTGAGTTTGCTGATACAATAATTGTTTTATTTAGATAAATTTAAAGAAATTTAATTAATATTTTTTTTTCTAACATTATATATTTCGTATATAACTTTATATAAGCAGTTTAAAAATTTTATCCCAGACGACCAAAGTTTCAATATTTCGCACATTCTGAATTTTGTCGATTACTATACATATATTTAGTTTTTTGTCATGCTTAATCGCAGGTCGCGCGCGTATGTTATATTGCATATCGTTGCATATATATGCAATATCGTTCGCCGAACATGTTAACAACTGTTGCGTTACGCCGTTCAGCTGCAACCATCTTTACGATTCTGTAATTTTTTGATAGCACCTGTTTTTTTGAGCCCCTGTTTTAAACCGCTATGCTTGATAAATGTTTCCTACATTATATTGCCTATTTTCACTTTATTTCTAGTCTCCTTTAAGCAAACTTCAATCAAGTTAACCAATTTTTTTTTTGGTATCCCCTGTCGTATTGGAATTTCAAACATTTTATCCATTTTATTGAATCAATCGCACTTTTAAAACCGATATACAGTTGGTGTAACGGTTAATCAAATTCTCATTTTTCTGCAAGATTTGTTGAATACTAAAGATCTGGTCGATACTTGATATATTTCTACTAATTGATACAATCTTCGTTAATAAAATATTCAAAAGGATTTTATTATCGTCACTAGGATTGTAATTGTAAGAAAAGTGTATATTAAAAAAATCTATAATAACTCATATAATTATAAATTACATTTATTAAAATAGTATAAACAAATTTTTAAGTTAAGTTTAAGATTTTGATCATATAATTGTCCTTAATATTATAATTAAATAAATCCGCCACTGATGATAAAATGTATGTATTGCCAAGCCTTCCGAAAAATTGAGGATATTCTTCATGTTCTTGAAAATTGGATATCTCTGCAATTTTCTAAAACAAAAGTAATTATTAAATAGTTTGATAAATATTATTATATAACATTTTATTGTTATACCAAACACCTTGTGTGCTGTAGAACGTTTTAAGTTGTAGAACGTTTGAATTTTGTTGATGAGTTGATTGAAACTTTTAAACTGTTTTTTTGTAATATAAAAGCAAAGTTTCATCAGGTTTCGATCGAAAGTTCCTCCAGAGATAAGTAATGGCTCCTGATAAAAGATAAGAAGTAATCCAACAAATTAAAACTGTAAACACTATCATCATTATTGCGGAAACCGACGTGTAGTCGATCGGTATGTAGTTTTGCGGTTGTTCTGTAAAGAAAACGAAATTAATATTACAAAAAAAATAAATATTACAAAAATATAAAATTGCAGGTAAATAAGAAAAAAGAACATACAATGATTAGGAACATTTAAATTTATATTAGAAAAACATTCGATTGTTATGTTTTTTAAGCATTTGTTGCCACACACACATAAACTTGATATCTTTCATAATATGATGTACTAAAACAAGGTAGATAAAATATTCACTTGAATTATATTAATACATTAGGCTCCGGTCATATTTTATTGTAGAATTCTGTTTTATACAATATATAAGAATGTTTTAAAGATGTTAAAGAATATTTTTTTTATAAATGTTAATTTTTTTTCGGTCCTTATATAATTTCTGAGAATCATAAGAGAGAATAATGTTCTGTGCGAAGTCACATTCATAATAACTTTGTTAAAATTAATTTGTGCGTATGTTTCGTCGTAAGAGACAAATAAATGTGAGTGCCGGCTTTCAATGAGTTCAAATTTTTTTATAACAATATTTGTATGTGTGTTTTAATTTCTAAAAAATATGTTAAGAGTATATGTATGGGGAGTGTGAAAGTGTGAAGAGAAATGAACCAGATACCAAAAACAGAAATAATCGAAAATTTGGAAAAGATATAAATAAAAGAAATTCAAAAAAGACATACCAGTGATAGATGAAAGTGAGCTGGAAAGACCTGTAGTAACTGCAGTAGCATTTTCAGAAGAAGTATAAACACCAGTTGAAGTGGAATCTCCCGTAGAAATCAAAGAAGACATAGGTGAAGAGATAGGTGAAAGTGAGCTTGAAAAACCTGTAGTTACTGCAATAGTATTTTCAGAAGAATTATAAACTCCGGTTGAAGTGGAACCTACGGAAAAAAACAATAAAAAGGAGATTAAAAAGAACGAAATAATAATGATACTGATGAATATATAAGCAGGTTTTCAAGGTTGAAGTATATTTTTTTTATAAATGTTAATTTGTTTTTTCTCCTTATATAATTTCTGAGAATCCATAGATAATGTTCTGAGAAAAATTAAATTATTAATCACTTTGTAAACATTAATTTAAACGTCTGTTTCTTCGTAATAGACAAACGATGTGAGTGCCGGCGTGCAATGCGTTAATATTTTTTTATAACAATATTTGTGTGTGTTTTAATTTCTAAAAATTTGTTAAGAGTATATGTATGTGGGGTGTGAGAGTGTCAAGAGAAATTAACCAGATACCAGAAACAGAAATTATTAAAGAGTTGGAAAAGATAAAAATAAAAGAATATTAAAAAAGACATACCAATGATAGGTGAAAGTGTGCTTGAAAAACCTGTAGTAACTGCAGTAGTATTTTCAGAAGAAGTATAAACACCGGGTAAAGTTGAACCTCCCGTAGAAATTAAAAAAGGTATACCAATGATAGATAAAAGTAAACTTGAAAAACTTGTAGTAACTGCAGTAGTATTTTCAGAAGAAGTATAAACACCGGTTGTAGTGGAATCTCCCGTAGAAATCAAAGAAGACATACCAATGATAGGTGAAAGTGAGCTTGAAAAACTTGTAGTTACTGCAATAGTATTTTCAGAAGAATTATAAACTCCGGTTGAAGTGGAATCTACGGAAAAAAACAATAAAAGGAGATTAAAAAGAACGAAATAATGATGATAGTGATGAATATATAGACATGTTTTAAATGTTGAAGAATATTTTTTTTATAAATGGTAATTTTTTTCGGTCCTTATATAATTTCTGAGAATCATAAGAGAGAATAATGTTCTGTGCAAAGTCACATTCATAATAACTTTGGTAAAATTAATTTGCGCGTCTGTTTCGTCGTAAGAGACAAATAATGTGAGTGCTGGCTTTCAATGCGTTCATATTTTTTTATAACAATATTTGTGTGTGTGTTTTAATTTCTAAAAAATATGTTAAGAGTATATGTATCGGGAGTGTGAGAGTGTGAAGAGAAATGAACCAGATACCAAAAACAGAAATAATCGAAAAGTTGGAAAAGATATAAATAAAAGAATTCAAAATAGACATACTCGTGATAGATGAAAGTGAGCTGGAAAGACCTGTAGTAACTGCAGTAGCATTTTCAGAAGAAGTATAAACACCGGTTGAAGTGGAACCTACCGAAGAAAACAATGTAAAATAGATTAAAATGGACGAAATAATAATGATATTGATGAATATATAAGCACGTTTTAAAGAGGTTGAAGTATATTTTTTTTATAAATGTTATTTTTTTCTGTCTTTATATAATTTTTTAGAATCCATAGGTAATGTTCTGAGAAGAGTTAAATTGATAATCACTTTGTAAACATTAATTTAAACGTCTGTTTCTTCGTAATAGACAAACGATGTGAGTGCCGGATTTCAAGGCGTTCGTATTTTTTTCTAACAATATTAATATGTGTTTCAATTTCAAAAAAATATGTTAGGAGTATATGTATGTGGAGTGTGAGAGTGTGAAGAGAAATGAACCAGATACCAAAAACAGATATTATCGAAGATTTGGAAAAAGATAAAAATAAAAGAAATCATAGTATACATACCAGTGATAGATGGAAGTGAACTTGAAAAACCTGTAGCAACTGCAGTAGTATTTTCTTAGAAGAAGTATAAACACCGGTTGTAGTGGTATCTCCCGTAGAAATCAAAGAAGACATGCCAATGATAGGTGAAAGTGAGCTTGAAAAATCCTGTAGTAAAAGCAGTAGTATTTTCAGAAGAAGTATAAACACCGGTTGAAGTGGAACCTCCAGTAGAAATCAAAGAAGATATAGCAATGATAGATAAAAGTAAACTTGAAAAACTTTTAGTAACTGGCAGTAGTATTATCAGAAGAGAGTATAAGCACCGGTTGAAGTCGAACCTTACTGAAAAAAACAAAGAAGAAGAAGACATTAAAAAGGACGAAATAATCATGATACATGAAGAAAAGATAATAGAAGAATCATTTGACATTCTAATTAACAGGAGAAGGGGGAATCCCACTTGTATATATAGTTTTTACTTACCCATTGCGCGTATCCTCTATACGAATACAAAGTTGTAATAATTATAAAATTGTTTTTTATTATAATAAAACAGATCTATTCTCAGAGAGAGAGAGAGAAAAATAAAACAATTAGATACTCGTTACACGATATATACTGAAAAAAATATACTCTGAAAGAGAAACTGGTTAAAAGGGCGTTTATATGGGTCTCGGTATATGATAAAAAAAAGGGCAAAAGTTACAAACTTATGATTCAAAGTAAATTGTTTCGTCTTTTAATTGTTTATAAACTTAAAATTTACATATAGCTCTAATGACTAATAAAAGTTTCTGAAAGTTAGCTTTATTTATTTATATAGATAACTAACGAACAAAGGTTAAAAGGGTCAGGGTGGTAATACTGTAGAAAATTCTATCTATAGATCAGATAGAATCATTGGTGACTCATGAATTACAACCCCGAAAATTCTTTCACTTTTTAAATAGATGTATTCATATTAAATAAAATGTGTACGTGAGAATGTATTTATATAATGATAATCAACAATTATTCTAATAATATTATTAAATAAAAACACATAGGAAATTTTGATATTTATAATTATAATTTCGTAATATTTAAAAAAAGACAATATTAAAATAAGAAAAATAGTAATAACATCGTACTATTGCATTACTCACTGTGCATACAAATCCCGAAAACGATCAGAGGGAATAGCCGGATAAGTATGGGAAATATGCCCCTGTGGCTTTTTTGACTCGCACTTGATGGATCGATTTGGTGTCAAATAAAAATAATTCACCCCAAATGTAGCTCTTTTACTCAAACGGTTCTCGAGATTTTCAAAAAAAAATCCCCTAGTTTTTTTTTTTAATTTTATTTTATTTTTATTTTATTTTATTTTTTTTTTTTTTTTTTTATAGTAAAACTCAAAACTAATCAATGATGATTTTTTTTCTAGTTCTTGGGAGTCTAAGATATGAAAAAAAAAATATCATCATAATATTTTAACGAAAAGCCGATTTTTGACGGACGAAAGAGAATTAAATTTTTTTTTTTTTTTTAGCTTTTTGGAAATAAGTCACTCACCAAAATTTTTCAGCAAATGTCTTTTGTACTTCTCTACACTCCAGAATTTTTTTTGGAATTTTTTGAAGTGGTGAAACAAGATGAAAAAAAATTAAATACTCATTTCTTTCTCAAATCTCTAGTTTTAACTGATTTATTTTTTTTTTCAGTTAAAAAAAAATGTAAAAAAATATTTTTTTACTCAAAATACACTTTGCCAGAAATAAACATAAAGATTATTATAAAACAATTAAGATATATTCCGTCTAACGTAATTAGATGGGTTATTGATTATTGAAAGTACACTTAAAAGATAGTACTTATATATTCTTTATACGGTTAGATATTATTCTAAATCTTATGCAACAAAAATAAATATTATAATAATAGATTTAACTATATTAGTCTTCATCACTGTCTTCATTCACTACGACACTAATTTTTGCATCGATGAACAGGCGCGACTCAGTGATCTCAGCAGGTCATACAATTTTCGCCAAATATCGAGCGTAAGATAAATACCATATGATAGCAGCAATGTGAGAGCAACATCCAACAGTTCGTCTACCATTTGCACAATCACAACAATATCGAGTTATTCCGGAAATATCGTTCTTATCTGGCTGATATTCAATAAAACAACGATATGTCTTCGATTTAATATGTCGAGATCTGACTTCAAACTTTATAATCTTAGGTGTAATTTTTAAATAATGGAATGTGATTATTCCGTTTTCATCCCTCATCTCAGCTAAATACGATATAGTTTGGAAACATTTGATATGATGATCCAGTGAAAAGAATTTTGAGTTCTTTGCTCTGATAATTCTGGAAAGTCAGCTAATTGCTCTGAAGTTATTATTGCAAAGGGAACTTTTCTTCTGGCCAAAAAGATTAGTTTCTATCTCCAAGGCTAAAGTATTCTCTTGATCTTTTTTTAATTCATGGCAGCAATAATTTTTTTTGTAAGATCAAGATCAGAATCAAGTCTTGTTTCAAATTCATTGTGCAAAAAACAAGCGATTCGAAAAAAAACACTAGTTTTTGGGAAGCAATTTGTTAT
>NW_028301098.1:0-3587 GCF_049000335.1 Polistes dominula | reverse complement strand
GGTGTAAAACTACAATAAATTAATTTACTTGAAAAGTATTAGATGCATAGATAACATGTTTCTACATGCCTAAAATTTTTTTTCGGTCCAGGGTCTCTAGAAGGAAAAAAACATCAAAAAATTCCAAGTGAAAAAAATGTACTTTTAGATGATAAATTTGAACGACATTCTTTTGTACGGCATTTTAATAGTTTATTTTTATTTAAGGCAGTTGACTCACAAAAAATCAATGCCGTACAAATTTATTAGTTTGTATTTATAAGAAGCTAATAAAATATAAAAAAAATAAAAAATCGATAAGTCATATGATCCCACCGGAAAAACTTTTAATGAACGAAAATTGTAAATGGACCTATTCTAATTGATTATTTTGCAACGCTGAGAAAAAATCATGCAAAAAGTTTAAAACATCCTTCTTTTCACACTTGACTAGAGGATGATCTAAAACTACAGTTAAATTAATTTTACTTTGAAAGTATTTTATGCATAGATAACATGTTTCCACATGCCGTAATTTTTTTTCGGTCCAAGGGTCTCTAGGAGGAAAAAAACATCAAAAAAATCTAAGTGGAAAAATGTACTTTTAGGTGATAATTTGAACGACATTCTTTTGTACGGCATTTTAATAGTTTATTTTTATTTAAGGCAGTTGTCTACAAAAACATCAATGCTGTACAAATTTATTAGTTCATGTCTATAAGAAGCCACATTAAATATAAAAACTAAAAAAATCGAAAAGTCATATGATCCCACCGGAAACTTGTTATGGACCAAAGAGGGGGGATAAAATAACAATTTCGAGGACTATGCCGTGACTTGTAAGCTGTCCAACTGTGTGCATGTATGAATTAAAAGCACAAAATGATTGTGTGCTTTTTATCAAATAATTTTGTACGGTATTCTTACAAACCGCATAGATCCATCCAAAATAATGAGAAAACTGGTAGTGCAGCTAAAAAATAGTAAGCAACAATGTCTGAAAAAAGATTTGATTATCTGATAAAACTGCGGGTCTATTACATCATTTGATTATTAACGGCGTTTATTTCATACAATTTCAACATCTACTCTAATTGATTATTCCGCAACGCTGAGAAAAAATCATGCAACAAGGTAGAAACATCCTTCTTTTTCTACTTGACTAGAAGATGGTGTAAAACTACACCCCTAATTTCCCTTCAACCCCTCCAACCAAAAATACTTTAGGTTAACCCTTCGCTTTTATTTTATTTATAACCTACAAAACCTACATTATTAGTTTGTTTATACTATAATTAAAAATAAAAACTAATTATCCCCAACTTTATACAATAATGACCTTCTAATTTTCACTAGAAAAAACTAATTTGAAACCCTCACCTAAATATTAAAACGATAAAATTAATTTACTTTGAAAGTCTTGTATGCATAGATAACATGTTTCCACATGCCGTAAATTTTTTTCGGTCCCAGGGTCTCTAGGAGGAAAAAAACATCAAAAAATTTCAAGTGAAAAAATGTACTTTTAGGTGATAATTTGAACGACATTTTTTTGTACGGCATTTTAATAGTTTATTTTTACTTAAGGCAGTTGTCTACAAAAAATCAATGCTGTACAAATCTATTAGTTCATATTTATAAGAAGCTAATTAAATATAAAAAATAAAAAAAAATCGAAAAGTCATATTATCCCACTCGAAACTTGTTATGGACCAAAGAGGTGCATAAAATCATAATTTTGAGGTCTATGCCGCGACTTGTAAGCCGTCCAACTGTGTGCATGTGTGAATTAAAAGCACAAAATTACTGTGTGCTTTTTATCAAATAATTTTGTACAGTATTCTTACAAACCTATAGATCCATCCAAAATAATGAGAAACACTTGTAGTGCCGTTAAAAAATAGTAAGCAATAATGTCTGAAAAAATGTTTTGATTATCTCACAAAAACTGCGGGTCTATTACATCATTTGATTATTAACGGCGTTTATTTCATACAATTTCAACATCTACTCTAATTGATTATTCCGCAACGCTGAGAAAAAATCATACAACAAGGTAGAAACATCCTTCTTTTTTCTACTTGACTAGAAGACGGTGTAAAACTACATAAAATTAATTTACTTTGAAAGTATTGTATGCATAGATAACATGTTTCCACATGCCGTAAATTTTTTTCGGTCCCAGGGTCTCTAGGAGGAAAAAAACATCAAAAAAATTCCAAGTGAAAAAATGTACTTTTAGGTGATAATTTGAACGACATTTTTTTGTATGGCATTTTAATAGTTTATTTTTATTTAAGGCAGTTGTCTACAAAAAATCAATGCCGTACAAATTTATTAGTTCGTATTTATAAGAACCTAATAAAATATAAAAAATAAAAAAAATCGATAAGTCATATGATCCCACCGGAAACTTTTAATGAACGAAAATTGTAATGGACCTATTCTAATTGATTATTTTGCAACGCTGAGAAAAAATCATGCAAAAAGTTTGAAACATCCTTCTTTTTACACTTGACTAGAGGATGATGTAAAACTACATAAAATTAATTTACTTTGAAAGTATTGTATGCATAGATAACATGTTTCCACATGCCGTAAATTTTTTTCGGTCCCAGGGTCTCTAGGAGGAAAAAAACATCAAAAAATTTCAAGTGAAAAAATGTACTTTTAGGTGATATTTGAACGACATTTTTTTGTACGGCATTTTAATAGTTTATTTTTACTTAAGGCAGTTGTCTACAAAAAATCAATGCCGTACAAATTTATTAGTTCATATTTATAAGAAACTAATAAAATAAAAAATAAAAAAATCGAAAAGTCATATGATCCCACCGGAAACTTTTAATGAACGAAACTTGTAATGGACCTATTTAATTGATTATTTTGCAACGCTGAGAAAAAATCATGCAAAAAGGTTGAAACATCCTTCTTTTTACACTTGACTAGAGGATGATGTAAAACTACATAAAATTAATTTACTTTGAAAGTATTGTATGCATAGATAACATGTTTCCACATGCCGTAATTTTTTTTCGGTCCAAGGGTCTCTAGGAGGAAAAAAAAACATCAAAAAAATCTAAGTGAAAAAATGTACTTTTAGGTGATAATTTGAACGACATTCTTTTGTACGGCATTTTAATAGTTTATTTTTATTTAAGGCAGTTGTCTACAAAAAATCAATGCTGTACAAATTTATTAGTTCATATTTATAAGAAGCTAATTAAATATAAAAAATAAAAAAATCGAAAAGTCATATGATCCCACCGGAACCTTGTTATGGACCAAAGAGGGGCATAAAATCATAATTTTGAGGACTATGCCGTGACTTGTAAGCTGTCCAACTGTGTGCATGTGTGAATTAAAAGCCCAAAATTACTGTGTGCTTTTTATCAAATAATTTTGTACGGTATTCTTACAAACCTATAGATCCATCCAAAATAATGAGAAAACCTGTAGTGCCGTTAAAAAATAGTAAGCAACAAGGTCTGAAAAAAGTTTTGATTATCTGACAAACTGCGGGTCTATTACATTATTTGATTATTAACGGCGTTTATTTCATACAATTTCAACATCTACTCTAATTGATTATTCCGCAACGCTGAGAA
>NW_028301097.1:0-3662 GCF_049000335.1 Polistes dominula | reverse complement strand
CGACGCAACCCTGACGCAACCCTGACGCAACCCTGACGCAACCCTGACGCAACCCCTGACGCAACCCTGACGCAACCCTGACGCAACCCTGACGCAACCCTGACGCAACCCTGACGCAACCCTGACGCAACCCTGACGCAACCCTGACGCAACCCTGACGCAACCCTGACGCAACCCTGACGCAACCCTGACGCAACCCTGACGCAACCCTGACGCAACCCTGACGCAACCCTGACGCAACCCTGACGCAACCCTGACGCAACCCTGACGCAACCCTGACGCAATTTTGATGTACTTTGATGTACTTTGATGTAAATTTTTGATGTACTTTTGATGTAAATTTTTGATGTAAATTTTGATGTAAATTTTGATGTAAATTTTGATGTAAATTTTGATGTACTTTGATAAAAATTTTGATGTAAATTTTGATGTAAATTTTGATGTAATTTTTGATGTACTTTGATGTAAATTTTGATGTAATTTTGATGTAAATTTTGATGTAAATTTTTGATGTAATTTTGATGTACTTTGATGTAATTTTGATGTAAATTTTGATGTACTTTGATGTACTTTGATGATAAATTTTGATGTACTTTGATGTAAATTTTTGATGTACTTTTGATGTAAATTTTGATGTAAATTTTGATGTAATTTTGATGTAATTTGATGTAAATTTTGATGTAAATTTTGATGTAAATTTTGATGTAAATTTTGATGTAAATTTTTGATGTAAATTTTGATGTAAATTTTGATATAAAATTTTGATGTAAATTTTGATGTAAATTTTGATGTAAATTTTGATGTAAATTTTGATAAATTTTTGATTAAATTTTGATGTAAATTTTGATGTAAATTTTTGATGTACTTTGATGTAAATTTTGATGTAAATTTTGATGTAAATTTTGATGTAATTTTGATGTAAATTTTGATGTAAATTTTGATGTAATTTTGATGTAAATTTTTGATGTAAATTTTGATGTAAATTTTGATGTAAATTTTGATGTAAATTTTGATGTAAATTTTGATGTAAATTTTGATGTACTTGATGATATTTTGATGTAAATTTTTTGATGTAAAATTTTGATGTAAATTTTGATGTAAATTTTGATGTAAATTTTTGATGTAAATTTTGATGTAAATTTTTGATGTAAATTTTGATGTAAATTTTGATGTAAATTTTGATGAACTTTGATAAATTTTTGATTAAATTTTTGATGTAAATTTTTGATGTACTTTTTGATGTAAATTTTGATGTAAATTCTTGATATAAATTTTGATGTAAATTTTGATGTAAATTTTGATGTAAATTTTGATGTAATTTTTGATGTAATTTTGATGTAAATTTTGATGTACTTTTTGATGTAAATTTTTGATATAAATTATTGATGTAAATTTTGATGTACTTTGATGTAAATTTTTGATGTAAATTTTGATGTAAATTTTGATGTAAATTTTGATGTAAATTTTGATGTAAATTTTGATGTAAATTTTTGATGTAAATTTTGATGTAAATTTTGATGAAATTTTGATGTAAATTTTTGATATAAATTTTGATGTAAATTTTGATGTAAATTTTGATAAAATTTTGATGTAAATTTTGATGTAAATTTTTGATGAAATTTTGATGAAATTTTGATAAACTTTGATGTAAATTTTGATGTAAATTTTGATGTAATTTTTGATGTACTTTGATGTATTTGATAAAATTTTGATGAACTTTGATAAATTTGATGTACTTTGATGTATTTGATGTAAATTTTGATGTAAATTTTGATGTAAATTTTGATGTAATTTGATGTAAATTTTGATGTAAATTTTTGATATAAATTTTGATGTAAATTTTGATATAATTTGATGTACTTTGATGTAAATTTTGATGTAAATTTTGATGTAACTTTGATTAAATTTTGATGTACTTTGATGTAAATTTTTGATGTAAATTTTGATGTAAATTTTGATGTAAATTTTGATGTAAATTTTGATGTAAATTTTGATGTAAATTTTGATGTAAATTTTGATGTAAATTTTGATGTAAATTTTGATGTAAATTTTGATGTAAATTTTGATGTAAATTTTGATGTAAATTTTGATGTACTTTGATGTAAATTTTGATGTAAATTTTGATGTAAATTTTGATGTAAATTTTGATGTAAATTTTGATGTAATTTTGATGTAATTTTGATAAAATTTTGATGTAATTTTGATAAAAATTTTGATGTAATTTTGATGTAAATTTTGATATAAATTTTGATGTAAATTTTGATGTAAATTTTGATGTAAATTTTGATGTAAATTTTGATGTAAATTTTGATGTAAATTTTGATGTAATTTTGATAAATTTTGATGTAAATTTTGATGTAAATTTTGATGTAAATTTTGATGTAACTTTGATGTAAATTTTGATGTACTTTGATGTACTTTTGATGTACTTTGATGTAATTTGATGTAAACTTTGATGTAATTGATGTACTTTGATGTAACTTTGATGTAATTTTGATGTAAATTTGATGTAATTTGATGCAAATTTTGATATAAATTTTGATGTAAATTTTGATGTAACTTTGATGTAAATTTTTGATGTAAATTTTGATGTAAATTTTGATGTAAATTTTGATGTAATTTTGATGTAAATTTTGATAAAATTTTGATGTACTTTTGATGTAAATTTTGATGTAAATTTTGATGTAACTTTTGATGTAAATTTTGATGTACTTTGATGTAAATTTTGATGTAAATTTTGATGTAAATTTTGATGTAAATTTTTGATGTAAATTTTGATGTAAATTTTTGATAAATTTTTGATGTAAATTTTGATGTAAATTTTGATGTAATTTTTGATGTAAATTTTGATAAAATTTTTGATGTACTTTGATAAAATTTTGATGTAAATTTTGATGTAATTTTGATGTAAATTTTGATGTAAATTTTTGATGTAAATTTTTTGATGTAAATTTTGATGTAAATTTTTGATGTAAATTTTTGATAAAATTTTTGATAAAATTTTGATGTAAATTTTTGATGTAAATTTTGATGTAATTTTTGATGTAAATTTTGATATAAATTTTGATGTAATTTTGATGTAAATTTTGATAAAATTTTGATAAGTAAATTTTGATGTACTTTGATGTAATTTTGATGTAAATTTTTGATGTAAATTTTGATGTAAATTTTGATGTAAATTTTTGATGTAATTTTGATGTAAATTTTGATGTAAATTTTTGATATAAATTTTGATGTAATTTGATGTAAATTTTTGATGTAAATTTTGATGTAAATTTTGATGTACTTTGATATAAATTTTGATGTAAATTTTGATGTAAATTTTGATGTAAATTTTGATGTAAATTTTGATAAAATTTTGATGTAAATTTTTGATGTAAATTTTGATATAAATTTTGATGTACTTTGATGTAAACCCTGACGCAACCCCGACGCAACCCTGACGCAACCCTGACGCAACCCTGACGCAACCCCTGACGCAACCCCCGACGCAAACCCTGACGCAAACCCTGACGCAACCCTGACGCAACCCTGACGCAACCCTGACGCAACCCTGACGCAACCCTGACGCAACCCTGACGCAACCCTGACGCAACCCTGACGCAACCCTGACGCAACCCTGACGCAACCCTCGACGCAACCCCGACGCAACCCCGACGCAA
>NW_028301096.1:0-536 GCF_049000335.1 Polistes dominula | reverse complement strand
AAAACGTTGAACTTAACGTAGAAAAATATTTTTGGAAACAAATATCCTTTCTGGTAATAAACTTGTTTGTCTAGAATAATATATTCTTTCATATAATATACATTAAAAAAGTAAAATTTTCAGAATGTGGTCTAGACAGAAAGAGTCTTTTTAAAACTTTAATAAATAAAAAAAGCAAATGAAATATTTTGGCCAAATAATAAAGAATATATTGTATTTTCCCGTGTAATCTGCAAAAGATATGTTCTTCTTTATTGCATTTAAACAAGCATTTCTAGACACAGTTCTATCTTAACACATACAAAAGTAGCTGCGATTCTTCAAATTGTTAGAAATAAATAGTAAAAAAATCTGTAAAGAAATATAAAAAAATTCTATTGTACCTTATCCGTTCAAAAGGAAAAAGAGAAATTTAAGACCTCGTCAGCATATTAAAGAATCTCTTGATAATTCTGGTATGCTTAACAGATTTTGATTTTTCTTAATACGTTCTAACATACATCCTTGAGATCCCTTTTCCACTACACACACATTAA
>NW_028301095.1:0-1148 GCF_049000335.1 Polistes dominula | reverse complement strand
TTTTTAATTGTTTAAAAATATCTCCACAAGTAAGGGAGATACAATATCTTTGTATATAACCTTTTTTGTAGAAACAAAATTGTCTATAAAACATAAAATTTGTAAGATCGCTCTTTATTGCTTAGTTTTTGAGATATTTGAAAAAATGTAAAAAAAGGTAGGACTTTCTTTTTTATTGTTTTAATATATCTCCACAAGTAAGGGAGATAATAATATCTTTGTAGAGAATCTTTTTTGTAAGAAATAAATCTGTCTACAAAACATAATATTTGTAAAATCGCTCTACAATGCTTAGTTTTTGAGATATTTTTGAAATGAAAAACAAGGTAGAAATTTCTTCACTATTGTTTAAAAATATCTCCACAAGTAAGGGAGATACAATATCTATGTATATAACCTTTTTGGGGTAGGAAATAAAATTGTCTACAAAACATAATATTTGTAAAATCGCTCTTTCTTGCTTAGTTTTTAAGATAATTTAAAAAAATGTAAAAAAAAGGTAGAAATTTGTTTATTATTTCCTAAAAAATATTTCAAAAAAATAATACAAAGATACAATATCTTTGTATAAAAACTTTTTTGTTTAAAATAAAATTGTCTATAAAACATAATATTTTTAAAATCGCTCTTTCTTGCTTAGTTTTTAAGATAATTTTAATAATGTAAAAAAAGGTGGGAATTTGTTTTTTATTGTTTAAAAACATTTCTACAAGTAAAGGAGATAAAACATCTTTGTATGTAACCTTTTTTGTAGCAAATAAAATTGTCTATAAAACATAAAATTTGTAAGATCGCTGTTTCTTGCTTAGTTTTTGAGATATTTGAAAAAATGTAAAAAAAATTGGGTATTTGTTTTTTATTTTTTAAAAATATCTCCACAAGTAAGAGAGATACAATATCTTTGTATAAAAACTTTTTTGTAAGAAAACAAAATTGTCTACAAAACATAATATTTGAAAAATCGCTCTATGATGCTTAGTTGTTGAGATATTTTAAAAAAATGTAGAAAAAAATGGGAATTTGTTTTTTATTTTTTAAAAATATCTCCACAAGTAAGAGAGATACAATATCTTTGTATAAAAACTTTTTTGTAAGAAATAAAAATTGTCTGGCAAAAACATAATATTTGTAAAAAATCGCTCTAGCAT
>NW_028301094.1:1895000-1952500 GCF_049000335.1 Polistes dominula | reverse complement strand
TATTCAGATGATTTAAATTAGGTACATTGGGTATTACGGGATGCGTGGGTTGTTTCCTAGGTGTATAAGGTGAGACTGGTTCGTTTCTTCCACAATATTTACCGTTCATTTGTCTCCTTTGTGCTACCGAATGATAATGATTATTAGTTCTGTTAGGTGGGCTCGGTATTTGCACGTGAGACGGTACTACACCGTTATAATTAGTTTTTTGCTTAGGATTGACTAACGTGATTTCTAAATTATTCGATGCCATAGTCCGACTATCAAGAACTGATTGATAATTTGGAAACGTGCCTCGTTTTATCGTACATTCCATTGGTTTATCTTTGATCGTCGGTGATTTCCTCATTTCTAAATTGAGCGGATTAGGCCTCGGCACTACAGGTACCCTAACAATCTCGAGACTCGGCCTCGAAAAAGTAGCCTTTTCAGTTGGCTTTTGAGTTAGATCGAGAACTCCGCTATTTCCACTGTAGTCACTGTTGTTACAAATCGTATGTGGCTGTATCCGCTGCTGATGTAGGGGACGATACCTTGGAGATATAAGAACGTCTTTTGGATTTCCGTATACTGTTTTTTCGTTGTGCGCGAAAATTGACCTCGATTGCGTAACCTTCGGCGGTAATATTATTCTCCCGTTAGGAACGTTCGGTGGTACAAAACGATGATTGGAATTATTAACCATTTGCGTAGTCGATCCTGGTACCATATTGGCATTCGCATACAATTGCAATAATCCAGCATTGTTCGAACTACCAAGATTAATAACTTTACTATTCGTCGTACTATTATTGATGTTGTTGTTCGTCGTACTATTATTGTTATTATAATGGACGGGATGTTGTTGTTTTCCTTGGGATTGAAACCGAGGCTGCTGTGGCTGCTGCTGCTGTTGCTGCAACTGCTGTTGTTGCTGTTGTTGCTGTTGTTGCTGTTGTTGCTGTTGTTGCTGTTGTTGCTGATGCTGCTGCGGCTGCGGCTGCGGATGCGGCTGCGGATGCGGCTGCAGATGCTGCTGATGGTGATGATGATTGGTCTGATTATTTTCCTGAGGTGATGGCAACATATGTCCTATATCAGGTGTGACAGTGACGGAGATAAGCTTCGGCACAGAACTAGGTGTAACAGAAAGTGGATAAGGCGAAGAAGGCAACTTCTCCTCGGGTTTGGTTGATGGTGGGGTCGGTGTCAAGCTGCTCTGGATCACACTAGGTCGCGAATCAAGTTCAACAGCGGTAACTTCGAGACCACCTTCTCGTAAAATTTCCAACTTTCGCTTCTTAAAACTTGGTATTATTATTTTATCCCTACTCGTATCACTTTCTGTTTCGAGATCAATCACTTCCGGTGATCTTGGCGGGACGACTATCGCCTTCTCCGTAAATATTGGTTTCTCACCGAACAAAGGTATGTTTTCTTTACCCTGTGCCAACAGAGTCGTTTGCTTAGGATCTAATTTAATCTCTTTCATGTCTTTTTCAGGTGGTGGTGTCAACGTAACTACCGTAGACGCATTCATGGCTACTGTGCTCACTGGTAATCCTGGAGACGAACAGGACGGTGGTACTTGCTGTGACACGAGTGGACTATTTAACTGACGTTCAAGAACACTTTGATTACCGGTGACGATCGTGGGCGTCGTTGAAGGTGTACTACTTGGAGTTGAGATTGGTGTGTTCGATGACGGTGGAGGACTTGGCAGTTGGTTACTTTGCTGGCTAGTAGGTGGTGTATTGTTAGCTATTATCGTATTCAATGATTTGAGACGTTCTGGTTTCACTCTCACGCTACGCAAAGAGGATGTTTTCCCGACGTTCTCTGATTTTGGTTTCTCGTTTGATGGAAATGACTGGAATATCAAATTTTCAATTAGTAATCATAAAATCAATTATATTAAATCATTTATTTGAAATACAAAGTTAGTGCCATTACCGTTGTTGATAAAACTGGTTGCAAAGGTGGAGAAGTGTTTACAGGAGGTGTTTCAACCAATGGTGGTGTCCCCGAAGAACGAGAGTCACTTGTTTCTTGACCCTCATCCACTGGACTTTCAGATATACTACTCGTTTTCGTACGTCTTCCATGTGTTAATCTCACTTTGGGTTCTTCACCTCTCTGATACCTTTCATAAGGCAAAAGCAACCTAAAACAAATATTGAAATTTATTATTTTAGATAATCACTTGAATTTGTGCTCAAGGAGACTACTATTAACAATCCTACCTTTCATAATGTCTACGAGTTATGGTTGCTGCGCTAGTGGATCCAGTATTACCACCAATATCGTCGTAAATGGTTTTCCAAAGTCTTCCGGCACTAACGGAATCGTATCCACCGAGTGTCTGTACTTTTGTGTAAAATAGGAACAGATCGACTGTGAAAAGAAAATTTGTAAATAATTATTACATTTATTTTCAACGATTTATTTTTAACAATTTTTTTAATTATCATTTAATAGTCCTTTGCACTATCAGATTAGTGTGATATTTTATTTACAATTAATTTATAAATAAAAGTAATTTTATTAAATTAATTAATCTTGACAAATTTTCAAATAAAGTCCCATTGTATGTATAATATAAATACAACAGTGCAAAGAATTATAATAATAAAATAAAATAAATATTACAAAAGTATACAAACTTTGTCTGTATCCCAATAATGGCATCTTTCCAACTGGTGTACCCCGAGAACTCATAAAAGTTTGTACATCGACCATGAATTTCTTTTCTTCGGCACTGGTTTTCCGTTCGCTTCGTCGTACAGCCGATGATGGTGGCCTTCCAACAGGAGCTGGTACCAATTGTTGGTTGTTTGAATTTGTCGATGCACATTTTGACGATGATGCAACCGATGCTTCACTCTCGTTGCTAGATTCACCCGGTGATGCACTTCGCTTTTTACGTTTCCTTCGTGGCCGTCCTTTCAATTTAGGCGCTGAAAATGTTCATTTCAATATGAAGATGACCCAACACAATACAACTGATTTATCATTTTGTTTTTTATTAATTTAATTTTTCATAGCACAAAATATTACATTTGTTGTTTTTTTCATTGATAAAAATTAACCACAAATTTTTAATTCATTTTTATCGTTCGAAATATTATTTTGAATTGCCGCCATTTTGTAAAATTATACAAATTGCAGCAAAAAACAACTGCTGTACAAATTTATATTTTATAATTTAACGGACAAAGAGAGTAACTTTTAATTTGTACTTAACTTTTTCAATTTAACTTATAAAAACTAAGTTAAAGTATAACACGCTTTATTACTAAACATGTAAAATGTTTAAAAAAAAAAGCCAACAAAAAAAGCTAAGTGTTGGTGCCAAACTTTAACGTGATTTGTTCAACTAAACAAATTTCACAATTAACGTTTTGTATATAATTTTTTAATAAAAAAAAAAATTGTCGATAAAATAAACTCCAACTCACATTTACGTAAAACCATATTGGTAACTTTTTCATCGGATATTTTCAAATAACTTATTTGATTTTTACAAATCTTCATAACAATTGGCATAACGTTTTTTTGAAAAAATATCTAACAATCCTCGTTAACAAAATTTTGTAATAATTTTAAATTTGAAACTTTTAATTTCTTAATTTTGTACGATAAACTTTTTATACTTTTCAACTAATCAATCCGTGATATACAACTAAACTTTAGACACAGTCATTGCTTAAAGTAAATTAGGTTAGAATTCTTAATCGTACGAGTAAAATATGCTAATTGTTTTCCGTCATAGTAATTCGAATAAAACAATAAAATATTATGATTAAAAACTCGATATCAAATAAATCGTTCTTTGTAATCGTAAATTTTTGTTTTTTCATTGTTCAATCACGTTGACCAAACCTTACAGGTTAACCTTCTTTTATTTATTAATTTTTGTATTCTAAATTAATCACTAATTTGACTAAAAAGTTTTACTTTCAATACAGAAACATCACCAACTTTATTCGTTGCCATTCCGTTTGAGACTAATTTTAATTTAAGTAAATTCATTTCAGTTCATAAGTTTTAAGTGGAAAAAAAAAAAAAAAAAAAAAAAAAACAGAAGAAACATATTACTTAAAAATAATTATTTTTACTGAGAAAAAAGAAAACAAAATGCGCTTATCATTTGTATCATCAGTTAACCATCTGAACGTTTAACCAACGCCATTGTTCGAAAAAACAATCGACAATTCTCACACTGCATTAGTCAAATCGGTACAATATTTTTTGAAATAAGCCAATAATAGAATGTTGAATAATTTTTATTATAAAAAAAAAAAAAATAATAATAATATTATTTTTAGCATTAATCTATTTCTTGTAAAAATGGTGTAACCAAATTATTATCATATCTTCATGATAAATAGACAAAGAATAAGCGTATATAAAAGTGAATAAATAATAATAGTAAATGGACTTTATTTATTATTTATTTATGCATTGAATTCAATCTATATTTTTCAATAATAATTTACATTTCATTTATATTATGACTTATACCAATGGAAAAGTTACACAATCATCGTAAATAGCCCGCGTATATACGAACTATAATTATTATTCAAAATCAATCGGAAATATTAAAGTGCTGATAAATGTTTCTCTTTATCGACAATAAAAAAAAAAGAAAAACAAAATGGATAAATTTATATTCATTAAAAAATACAAAAATAAAAATAAGTGAACTTTACCTAAATGATTGCAAAGTAATTCGTGTGTTTCCAAATCCGGATAATCGAAAGTGTCTCTACAGAACAATACACGTGTTCCAGGTGTAGCCGTAAAACCACCAAGGGCAGCAGCAATCGAAGAACAAAGCCACGACGGTTCCGCTCCTTCCAATCTTCTTAAAAGGGCTCGATATCTACAATACCTCGGATACGAAAGAACAACCACTTTGGTTTGACCATCGCAATCGGATTTTTTCGATGAATTAATATTGCTCTCGTATTCTTTCTGTTGTTTGTCAACGTCAGAAAAATCGATCCCTGGATCAGTCAACACTTGAGGCTGAGGAATTTCGTATCTTGGTGGACTACTTTCCGGAGAGGATGTTGGGGTTGGTGAACTTGGTTTGAAAATTTCTCGACCCCAAGACCATTCCAATGATGGTGATAACCAAGTAACCAAATCGTGAACACGAACGACTACTTTTTCCGAAATTGTCAGTACTTCGTCCTGTAAAAAACAAAAAAACAAAAGGTACGTTTGTTAATTATAATTTTTATTACGATAACATTGACATTAGAAATTAATATTTGATTTAATTGAACAATAAATCATATATTATTTAATAGAATATTTTATCAATGAAGATAAACAGCATAAAACCAACAAATTTGCAATTTCGAAAATTCATTTTTCCTGTAAAAAAAGAAAAATTCATCCTATTAGTTAGCATTGAGAACACCAGTGGGCGGTAGTAGGTACTTAACACGATGACAGTACAATATTATCAAAAAAATAGCCTACTATCGCCCACTGGTGGTCCCGGTGCTAACTAAAATGAATTATTGTACAAAAACCTTCTATATAACTTTTTTCATATTCTTTGATAAAAAAAATATTAAAAGATATAATCAATGCTGTTGACATTAAACATTCCTTCTTTACCTACATTCAAGTCGGTAATTAATTTGATTTACCAACTGAGGCCCAGAAAACGAGTTTTACCGACATGTATTAAATATTTCTATCAAACTCTAAGAAAATAACACGAGATTATATTAGTAGCGCCGATAATAATCAGTGTTTATAGTTAGATACATGATTATAAATGTAACTTTATATTATTATAACTCTCTAACGGATCGTTATCCATTTCGCTTGGAGAATAATTTATTTACCATAACGGATGCCTCATCGCAACGTCGTAATTACAAAGTTTATCTTTATGTTCGTTAGATACATTAAATTTCGAGCCATTCCCCAACCCAACACGAACGTATAAATAAAGAACTTCCCCCTCCCCATACCCCCTCCCGATATTCCTTCCCTACCCCCTACTACTTCCGTTTTCTTAACTATCTTCATAACCTCAAAATAAATCAAATAATATGTGAATATTAAAAAGCAGACAAATTTATAATTCTTTGCAAAATAATTCACGAAAAAAGAAAAAAAAAGAAAAGATAAATCAATAAGTAATACTAAAATTAAAATTAAAATCAAATTATTATAGTATGAGTTCAGAATTTCTATTTGTGAATAAAATAAATATAATATCCGTTGGGATGAATTAATTTTCAAAATGGCCGCTCCCGCTGCCGCTGCCTCTGCCGCCGAACACGATTAATTAATATAAAATGAAATAAAACAAAGAAAAAGCGAAATAAATCGATACAACACAGTCAGTGAATATAAAATATAATATTCGTCGGAATTGAATTTATTTCGTAAATGACTGTAACATGTTTACATAATAAAAAATAAAATAAAATAAAATAAAATAAAATAAAATAAAATAAAATAAAAATAAAAATAAAATAAAAATATAAAAATCAATTGAGATACTGTTTTTTTTTTGCGAATAAAATGAAAATAATATCAAATGAATTTTATTTCATAAAAAAAGAGAGATGGTGGTGGTGGGTGGTGACATGTTTTTTTATCACGATAAAAATATATATATATTTTTTTTTTTTCATACAAAGAGGAGGAGGAGGAGGAGGAGGAGTAGTTTGTCCATACGTGGAATATAATAGAACGCTAGCAATTTGGGAGCCACTGTTGCCCGGGTTATACTTTCATCTTTTAGCTTCGTGCTCATCCAAGCTTTGTCCCTCTAACACATAGACACCTACATAACTACTACATCACCGATAAGCACTCCCCCCCTCTCCTACTGTATTCTTTCTGTTCGCTATTCTACCTGCTCCCACTCTTCTTCCACCCTTTCCTCACTCCCCTAATCCTCCCTATACTTCCCCCTACTCTTCCACGCAACTCCTCGTATATTTCCCTCTCTTTTTACTCAACTTATCTCCCCCTTTTTTTCTTTTTTTCTTTCTTTTTTTCTTTTATTTTTTTTCTCTCTCTCTCTCTCTCTCTTTCTCTTCCTCCTCTACTACTTTTTCTCTTTTTCTCCCGCATGCTCCAGTGAATCTAAAAACATAGAAACTTTTTAAAAGAGAGGAAGGAACATGGAAAATGAAGGGAATATATTCGGGATAAAACGAAAAATACACTTTCGAAGAAATAAAAGGATAATGATGATGAAATAAAAATATAAAATATAAATGAAGTAAATAAAATAATAACAAGGACTACTACAACAACAACAACAACAACAACAACCCCATAATTTCTTTCCATTTTTCTTTCTTTTCTTTTTATTTCTCTCGTTTAAACTTCATCAACCATTCTATTTTTATTCTAATGTTTTTTCTTCGACCGTTAAATATTTTTCTTTTCTTTTTTTTTTTTTTTAGGTTATGCCGTCAGTCAAAGCAACAAATCTTGAAGATGAAGATGAACATGAAGAAGAAGAAAAAGAAGAGGAGACCATAAAGAAAAATAATGAAAGGACAGAGAGAGAGAGAGAGAGAGAGAGAGAGAGAGAGAGAGAGAGAGAAGGCAAAGCATCGTATCAGAGTTGAAAAGAAAGAATGAAAGAAAGAGAGAGAAAGAGAGAAAGGTCGTTGATCTTTTGTATGTATGACGAAACCGATGAGCCAGGAGGCCTTCTTTAATAGAGAAGTCAAGCCACTCCTCTGTGTTGCATGCATATGTATATATCGTATACAGTTCACGCGAATGCACTTCAACGCACTAATACCAACATCATTTTACGTAGATCTCCATCCCTCTTCTTCAACGTAAATATATACAGATATGTATATACATATATATTTGTATTTTTATATTAGCATTTATAAGTAATTTATATATATATATATATATTTTGTGTATTTTGGTATTTGTATATTATTTCGTATTTCTTTATTTTGTATTTTTGTGTATTTTGGTATTTCTGTATTTTGTATTTGTGTATTTTGGTATTTGTGTATTTTGTATTTGTGTATTTTGGTATTTGTATATTATTTCGTATTTCTTTATTTTGTATTTATATATTATTTTGTATTTTTGTGTATTTTGGTATTTGTATTTCTGTATTTTGGTGTTTGTGTATTTTGGTATTTCTATATTTTGTATTTCTGTATTTTGTATTTATATATTATTTTGTATTTCTGTATTTCGTATTTCTGTATTTTGTATTTATATATTATTTTGTATTTCTGTATTTCGTATTTCTGTATTTTGCATTTTTGTATTTCTGTATTTTGTATTTCTGTATTTTGTATTTCTGTATTTTGTATTTCTGTATTTTGTATTTCTGTATTTCTGTATTTCTGTATTTTGCATTTTTGTATTTCGCATTTCTGTATTTCGTATTTGTATATTATTTTATATTTCTATATTTTGTATTTCTGTATTTTATATTTCTATATTTTGTATTTCTGTATTTTATATTTGTAAAGTATTTTGTATTTCTGTATTTTGTATTTGTATATATTATATTAGTACATATACGCATACATGGAAACATATATATTTGTATTTGTTTATATGAGCAACACACGTAAATACATGTATATATATTTGTATTTGTGTATATATGTACACATATAACACACATCATCATCACATGTATGGTATTACTCCCCCTCTCATTTTCCAACATGTCTTGTGTGTTACACTCTCGTTCGTGATGTTACCGTCAATTATTACCGTCTATAAATCCTTCCCTCCTCTAACACTCTACCACCATATCACCACCATAACCACTACTACTACCATTACTACCATCACTATCTCAACCGCTACCAATCACTACTACTACTACAACTTCACTCAACTACTAAAACTTTCTTTCTCTTTATTTTATTATCCCATACGTGAGACCACTCCTTCTCCGATTTATTTATCGCCTAAATGAAAGAAGATGGGGGTATGATGGGAGTAATACACACACACACACACACACACACACGGTGTTAGATATCTCTCTCTCTCTCTTTCTTATAATAGTTTTTTTATTGTTTTCTTTGATTTTTATTTTCTTTTTATTAATTAATTTTACACCAAGCACACACACACGCACACATTGATTTATTTTTCTATTTTTCTATTTTATATAATAGAATTATGATAATATGGGGTTTTCAAATTTGGGGTTTCATATTTTTTCTTAATTGTTTTTTTATTTTTTTTTTTTCATTTTGACATATATCAATTTTTATAATTTTACAATAATTTATTAATCAATGTTAACGATTTATTTTTGTCTAGGAGATTTGTGTGAAAAATAACCTCAAATTTAATTTCAAAAATTTCATTCATCTTATGAAGGATTTTTTCTTTTTTTTTTGAATATTTTTTTGTCCTTTTATCCAAGGACAAAAAATTTTCGTAACATTCTGAGAATATATATATAGAGAGAGAGAGAGAGACTCTAACACTAATAATATCTTCTCTCACAATCTTTCTCATAAACTCACAGACATATTACACTCGTAGCGTTGCCAAACTGGTTTTGAATGAATTTTCAACTCGTATCACCCCATGCCATGGAATTTTGTACGTTTACTTTAAATTTCTTCAACCCTTTAAAATTTAGTTACACGATCTGATTATATGGAGGAATCATGAATTCCCAAAATGTTTGAATCGTAAGTATTATATATTCATACTTAACCTAAAAAAAAAAAAAAAGCAATGCAAAAGAAGAAAAACAATTTCAAGATGGTGACAATGACAACAAGTATCTCATTTACATCTTCATCTTACAATAATAATTTGTTTCTTCTTTTCCATCATCTTTTCATTTTATATTTTACTCTAGAAAATTGTGATTACACGACTCCATATTGGATTTCAAAATTTTCGCATCGTAGACATTGTATTCATACTTAACCTAAAAAAAAAAAAAAAAAAAATGCAAAAGAAGAAAAACACTTTCATTACGATGATGATAATGTTGTTTTCATTTATATCTTTATCTTATAATAATATTTTTTGTTTTCTTTTCTTCTTCTAACCCATCTCTTCCTTTCTTTTTTTTTTTTTTAATTTTATTTCTTAATTTAAATATCAAAACTTCGAAACAAAACTTTTGTGAACAAGAAAAGGAAGGAAGAGAGAGGTAAGAGAACAGAAAAGAAAAGAAAAAACAGAAAAAGTCTTGAAAGTTTACCGAAGACGATGATGATCATAAAATTAATTTTTTATTAACTTCATTTTAATGTTTTTTTTTCTATTTTTTATTTCATTCATTCATTCATTTTTTTTTTCTTAAAAATATATTCTTGAATAACCAGAGCAATTACGTCAAATTACGTTTACTTACTTTTCATATTCAAACGAGTAAAAATAAGAAGAAAAAGAAGAAGGAATAAAACGAAGACGTTAAAATAAAAGAAAAAGAAAAAGAAAAAGAAGAAGAATAAAAGGAAGAGGTAAAAAAGAAGAGGTAGAAGAAAGATAAAAAATAAAAGGAAAAGACGAGCAGCAGAAGCAGCAGAAGCAAAAGCAGCAAAACTCTCCTTCTACCCAAGAAGCATCATTTAAACTTTTTTAACTTTCTCTCAACACATTCTACCTTTACATATATGTGTGTGTGTGTCGATGAGAGGGGAGAAGATTCCTGATGAGTAGGCGGGGGATGGGGGGATGAGTGGGGAATGGGGTGAGGGGGGAAATGCAGTTCGTCGATATAACGATAAAGCACGAGGAGTAAAAGCACACTGTGTGTGCCACGTGTTGATAGAAATAAACCGATGTATGTACTCCCCCCACCCCCACCCCATCCCACCCCCACTCTTCGATGTTAACATTGGTATGTGACTCTAGCCCCACAACACCCCCTTCCATCCCTTTTCTCTTCCACCTCTTGTTCCTTTTATCCCCTTACCACTACTACTACTACTACTACTACCACCATAACCACCTTCAACACTCCTAGGATGCACTCAGCACCCTCTCAATAGTTCCTCCTCCCCCCTTCCCAACCCCTTTTAGTCCCATTCTCTCTCTCTCTCTCTCTCTCTCTCTCTCACTCTCTCTCTTTCTCACTCTCGTACACTTCGTCGAATCAAAGTGGAAATGTATTCAGACGTTGCTATGGCGATTCACACGAACCCTAAACACACTGATAACCTATCAATTTCACTAATACATACGTATCTATGAGAACGTCAAATATCATGTTTGTTTGTGTATATTATATATATATATATTCAATCTACTGATTTCTCATTAACGTTCATATATATATATATATATATATATATATTGGTATGTATATATGGAGACGTTAATGGGAAATCAGAAGATTGAAAATGTTGAGTTAAAAAAACTGTTTTTTTGTTTTGTTTTAGTTATATTATCACGATTGTGTTATTTTTAAATTTATTTTTCTTATCTTTGTATTATCTTGAACATGTATATATATTGTGTATTTTATTTTAATTAAAAACAATATTATAATAAAATATTGGGATCTCTGGCAGTGGCGTGGTGTAGCAATTCGACCTATCTACTGTATTTTTGAATTTAGCCGCCAGGAAGCGTATTCAAGTGCAAGAGATCCCACGTGACGAAGCAATTTGACCTGTCTACTGTATTTTTGAATTTAGTCATCAGGTAGCGTAGTCAAATGCTAGTGATCCCAATATATTAAAATATATATATATATGATTTATAAATAAAAATATTTCAAATTTTAATTTATTAATATTTAGATTATTAATTTTTTAGATTTTTTATATATATATATATACAAATACACATACATGTGTAATAAAATATATTATTTATTTAAAAACGATGAAACGTAAGAGAAATATAAAAAAAAAAAAATCTATTATGCGAATTAATTTAAACCGATTTACTTTATCAAACGTACAGAAACGCTGTATTATTATTTTCTCTTTCGTTCTTTTTCTGAAAAAAATAAAAAAAAAAAATAAAAAAAATGGTCCAATAACCCAATTTAATGATTGAGATTTAAAATCCACAATTTAATAACGTCAGAGAGTTACTACCACTGCTGCTGTTGCTGCTGTTGCGTCAATCTAAAATGTTAAAAAAAAAAAAAAAAAAAAAACAACAAAAAAAAAGAAAGAAAAATATTTTGTTAAAAATACAGCTCGTACACCACCCGTAAATTCGTTTACTTTCTCGCGTAGGACGCGAACGAGAGAGCTGGGCCGTTCCATGTTTTTTTTTTTTTTATTCTTTCCTGTTTTTATAATTATTAATGTTTTTATATTTAATTGGAAAATATTTTTATCGTAAATAACAAGAGAACGTCCCCGTTTAACGTGAGATCGTGTTCAAAAGAGAAAGAGAAAAAGATAAAGAGAAAAAAGTGTGAGAGAAAGAAAGAAAGAAAGAAAGAAAAAAAAAAGAAAAAAGTGAGGTTATAATAAAGCAGAAAGAGGATATGATGATGCTCGAAAGATTCGCGTGTAACTCGAAAAGTATACTCTGGAGAGATAAGCTATTTTTCCACTATCGCAAAACTTTCTACTGTGAAAAATTAATTACATCCTCTCTCTCTCTCTCTCTGTCTGTCTTTACTTTTATATATTTATCTAACTATCTATCTATTTATCTATCTATTTTTTTCGTTTCTTTTTAGTTTAAACATATATGTGATATATTATTTTTACAATTTTAATTACACTTAATTTATATTTATATTATTTTTGTTGACTTAATTATACTTATTAATATATTTATATTATTTTATAATTTAATTATATTAATTTTAAATATTATATATATATATATATATATATATTATATAATATACTATTTTTATAATTTTAATATTTATTAATTTATATTTACATTATTTTTGTAATTTCAATATATATTTATTTAGATTTATATTATTTTTCTAATTTTAATATTTATTAATTTGTACTTACATTATTTTTGTAATTTTAATATATATTTATTTAGATTTACATTATTTTTGTAATTTTAATATTTATTAATTTAGATTTACGTTATTTTTGTAATCTTAATATATATTTATTTAGATTGATATTATTTTTGTAATTTTAATAATTACAAAAATTGTGTGATATAATTTAAAAATTAAATATTAAGTTATTAATTATTATTTAATAATAACATATATATATGTTACTTGTAGTTGTTTTGTGTGCGTGTGTGTGTATGCAACTACGTAAAGATTTTTCAATTACCAAACTTTATAAACAAATTTTATGAATTCATTTTATAATATAAAAATGTCTTCCTCTTACCCCTCTTTGTAGAACCACCCCATTTTCATACACTCACACAAAATGTATCTATGTATATGCATATTATATGAAATTCGTATAGATATTTACATTTCATACAAATGTATCAAAATTTCAATAGGAATATGAGATACTTGAACATTCATTGTACCATTCGAACGATTATCTGCTAAAACATCTCGTTTGAATCAGAACAAATCTACTCTCTGACCATAATTCCCAATCAGATATCTCATTATTCTCAAGGTCGAAAGATATCGAACAAACAAGTTCTCGTTAGTGATCGTTATAGGAAGTATTTATATTTAAGACTTGTTTAACTTGAAAGACTCATTTCTGTCAATAGAATTTATTCATAAATAAATTAAAATAAATTTTATTTTATTGAAAAAATTTATTATTAATATTGATAATATTTATTTTAATTTATTTATTATGATTGAATCTTAAAAAAAGTCATATTTCCTATATTAAGTAATATTAAGTAATTAAAGTAAGTTTTAAGGGCTGAATTAATTTTTTTTGTTATTATATATATTATTATTATTATTATTATTATTGTTTATTGATTAATTTCATTTTGCGAAATAAATTTCCAATACTTCAAAGTATTATCAGAAAAACGATATAATAAAATACATATACATATATACATAGATACATATATATACAGATATATATTTCAAAGGTATTTGTAAAAGAATTTTCACAATGGATGAAATATCCGTTTCATATTGGTTGCCTCTATTTATTTATTTTTCGAAATATAATCGAAACACAGGAAACTCGGCACTCAGCCAATATTCAAAAGTAATTATTATCATTTTCGTGTTTCTTTTGATAGAAATATATAATAACGAAACTCGATGCAATATATGTATATATATATATATAGATATATATGTATATAGATTTTTATTAAATTATTACAGTCTGCATTGAGTAGAGAGTAATGCAAAATAATAATAAAAAAATATTAGGAGAGATCGTATAAATTCGTGATACTGCAGTTGACATATTCGTCGAGCGAACATAATACATTCATACGAAGTGTACAGTCGAGCAGTAGAATGTATGTAGCCGATGTCGGTACAGTGGTTCTCAAACAACACTTTTCTTAACATTTATCGTGCAATATCATCCCATCATATATTCGCCATATTTTATATTTGTCGAGAGTTTTATTCTGACATATTCGTACAACAAATGTATACAACATTTATATTTTCATATTTATTTTCATCGATATAATATATTCCTAATATCAAACAAAAATTTACAAAAAAAAAAAATAAAATAAACACAATGGCGGAAAAATACAAAATTTAATTTACAATTATTTTCAATCATTTTAATCAATTCAATCAAACGATTGTCATTAAATTAATTGCAAAAGCTAGGATTAAAACAAACCAAAGTGTACAGTTGTACTTTCGCCATTTTTTTTCTATAAGCCATCTGTAGGAACAAAATGGAAGCAAAGTTATACACCTAATTAATGTAGAAATAAAAGAACGTTCAAAATACCAAACATAAAATAAATAAAAGAACCATATGATTCAAATAAATCAAAGTGTATAGCTTTACCTCCGCCATTTTTTTAGAAGCCATCTGTAGGAAAAAAGCGGAAGTAAAGTTATACACTTAATATATAATAATAATAAATAACAGAACGTTCAAAATACAATACGAAAAATAAGAAAAAGAACCACAAAGAACATTTCAAATAAAAATAATAATAATAATAATAATAACAATAAAATAAATAAATAAATTTTGCGATAAAACAAATAGAAAAAAATGATTCATCGATTTTAATTCTAGGAAGAAGAAGTGAGAGCCACTGGGGGAGCATAAATCATTGTTAGATTAAACCCTGGAGCACTAGGAGTCGGTGGACGAGAAGAAGGGGGTGAAAGGGGAGCAGAGGTGAACGGAGGGAAAGAGAGGAAGGGGTTCCAAGGGGGATGATGGGGGCAATGGGTACGTTTTCAGGAAATATAGAGGGTGACCCGAAAGTTCTGAAATATATTCCCCCTACGTTGATTTTTGTCCCATCTTTATTTTATATATATATATATATATATATATATATATATATATTTATTTTTTTATTTGGAGAACGATAAAAAGACTTTAAATAAGCAAAAGACTCTCGTCGCTGGTCGACAACAACAACAACAATAATAATAATAATAATAATAAAACATCAAGATCAACGAAGACCATAAAAAACAGATAAAAAAAAAAGAAAAGAAAAAATTAAAAATAATGTTTAACGTTTTTAACTAGAACGACGATAAATGAGAAGAAGAGTTTTTTTTACCAGTGTATAATAAAAAACTGTCAATGAGTTTATACAAAGTAAAAAGCATAGGGGGGGTTGGGGGTGGCGGAAGGTAGAAAAAGAGTGGGGGGGGGGGAGAGATTTAAAGTTGGCAATTAGCGGAGTCGACGGTAATTAGGACGAGTAGAGAAGTTCGCTGTTATTCTCGTTCGATGTCTTTTCTACTTCCACCCCCTACCCACTCACCCTTGCTACTCTTGCCCTCCCCTTGAAGAAACAAAAAACCAAAAAAGGAGCGTTCAATTCGAAGAGAGAATAAAAAAAAGGCACAGTGCGCGTTTTCTTCTTCTTTTTCTTTCTTCTTTTTCTTTCTTATTTTGTTTTGTTATTTCTTGTCAAGCATGATTTTGACATGAATAATAATAAGGGAGAATAATAATAATAATAATAATAATAATAATGGTGATGATGATGAAGATGATAATAATTCAATAAGAAGTAAAAGAAATCTGAAAAAGTGGAAAAAACCTGAAAATGAGCAAAAAAACCTGAAAAAGTGGAAAAAAAACCTGAAAAAGTAAGAAATGAAAAAAAAAATGAAAACAACAACTATGTCACCACTTTAGGGATAGTAGGAGTAATTGCGAACAACAAGACCTTAGGTAGAGGGATTTGATTATGTTCGGTGGTTTACACACTACTTCCGGATCGATCGAGCCCACCCACATCCCTCTTTTACTTACCCTTAACCTCCTACCTCTAACCAACCTCCTCAACTACTTTCTACTCTCTTCTTCACTACTCTCCTATTTCCTTTCTTTAATACACTCTTGCTTTTTACCCTCTCTTTCTATTTTCTTTTTGCTATTTCTTTTTTTCCTTTTCTTTTCTTTCCCCCACCACCTACCCCATCTTCCCACTCTTTTTTTTTTCTTTTATACTATCCAACTCGTGTCTTCTTCCAAGTTGCATCCCCTTTGCCCTTACCTTTGCTTTACCACTGTAGGTTCATAGTAAAAACCCAACACCCCCACCAACCAACCACCCATCCTTTTCGCAGTACCTTTGAAAATACTTTTGAAAGCATTACGAGAAAAACTGATGTTTTTTTCGGAGATTTTTTATGTAATATGAAAATTACGTCGAAGTAATAAAGATGTGGGTTGAGGATGAGAAAGTGGGGGGTGAAAATAGGATAGTTGTGGAAAATAGAAAAAGAGTGGGGGAAACGGACAAAAACAAAAAATAACAGAAAAAACGGATGAGTAAATGAAGACAAATTTACGTAATGAACACCCCTTACCTGCTACCCCCAAACTGCTTACATTTTTTTTCGAAAGCATTGATATTAATGTACTCGACCAAAAACAAATAAAAATAATAAAAAAAATAGAAAACTAGAAAACAGATAAAAAAAAAAAACCAATAAAAAAGAAGAAAAAGAAGGGAAGGAAAAAAGGAGAAAAAATTCTAAAAAAAAGAGACAAGAGAGAGAGAGAGAGAAAAATGCCAGTGGAAAGTTTAATGCGAGTTGCAGAGGTTAAAGGGAAAATTGCTTCTGTTCCAACGTTTTACGAATATAAATACACATATATACTCACACATAAAGGGATACACAAACATATATATGTATATATATGTATAGTAGTGTATATGTATTTGTGGGCATGTATATATAAAATGATATATGGGTTAGATAAAGGTAAAGTTGTAAATTATTACGAAGACTTTATATACATACATATATATATATATATATATATGTCTTTCCAAATTGAATGAGAAACATTGAAATTAAACTGAAAAGCGAAGGGTTGTTAACTAACAAATAATAATTTGATTCATTGAATTCATATCAATTGAAAATTTTATTTATTTTTTTCCTCTTAACCCCCCATTCACCCCTTCCCCCTAGCCCATTTATTTTTCTCTTTTAGTTTATATCGATTGTATTATATTTTCTCGAATATCAAAAACACGGAATAATTAATTCTATTGAATTTCGTATGTTATTCTCTCGTTGTTGCAGCCCTCTCTTCTTCCCCCCAACCCCTACTTTCAATGTTATATTTATTCGATGTATTAATATTCAATGTTCAAGCTAACGTTAGTTATTTTATGTATATATATATATGTGTGTGTATGTGTGTGTGTATATATGTTTATTCGAAATATGTTTTTATATAAATATTTATAAGGTTTTTTTTTTATAACTTATCGGTGTCTCTTTCTCTCTCTCTTTTCTTTTCTTTTTATATTTTCCATCATTTGATTAATATTAGAGTTTGACCTTTTTATATCATCGTTTTGATGCATAAAGTATTTATTTAATATTTATAACAACAAATAAATACGTTTTTACGATACACGTAAATAAACTCATATACAAAATTAATATTAATATTTTGTATCTTATAAATTAATTATTATTATTATTATTATTATTTTTATCATGAATATATATATATATATAAAGGGTAGTTCAAAATATGTTGGTTTAATTTGAGGGATGGTTTCAGTATAAAAAGACCTTTAATTATTTTATTTTAAATTTATGCTGAAATATTTTGTAACACCCAGTATATATATATATATATATATATATACATACGAAATATATCTCGTGATTCCATGCATAATAAATATATATATATATATATTATTTTTTATTTTCAACATGATTGTATTTCCCAATTTTTTTGGGGGTTTCTTTTTCGTTCATGTCTTTTATTTTCCTTTTTTTGTTTCTATAAAAGAAAAAAGCCTCGATATCATCCCTCTCGTCATTTCCATAATCCAATAGGATGTTATTTCGGTACTTTAATATTTCTCGTTATAAACCCTTTCCCCTCACCTCAGAGTCCCTTTTCCATCCCTATCCACCGTCCATTATCCAAGTTGTCATATTATACACGCGATCGTATGTCATTCAGATGGAATAGTCAACGTATTATATTATATACATACACGGTAATACGTATGGATTATTAAACACACACATGAATATACACACACACACATATATATATATATACATCACCGTTATCTCACAAACAGTGATCGCAAATTTTCAACATGAAGTATATTAATTTACTTGATAATAATAGCTGATTTAATTATCACTGTCAATGAAATCATCATTATTATTATTCTTTATTTTTCTTATATTTTTTATTTATAAACTAACTGTACTTTGTCACGCGTTATATTGTGGCTCGTGTGAATCAAAATATGACGTTGTAAAGATATTTACGGACTTATCGGAAAAACCCTACGGACTTATCGGAAAGACCCTACGGACTTATCGGAAAGACCCTACGGACTTATCGGAAAGACCCTACGGATTTATCGGAAAGACCCTACGGACTTATCGGAAAGATCCTACGGACTTATCGGAAAGACCCTACAGACTTATCGGAAGAACCCTACGGACTTATCGGAAAGACCCTACGGACTTATCGGTAGAACTCTACGGACTTATCGGAAGAACCCTACGGACTTATCGGAAAGACTCTACGAACTTATCGGAAAGACCCTACGGACTTATCGGAAAAAAACCTCACTACTTTTCGGAAAAAACCTCACTACTTTTCGGAAAAAACCTCGGAGAAAGTACTTTTCATGATATTTTATTATTTATATTTTATTTTATATTGTATATTTATATTTTATTTTATATTGTATATTTATATTTCTATTACATATTTTTATATAAATATAATTAAACAAAATACATATATAAGTAAGAATTAATAAAATAATAAATTAAAATTTATGTAATATTAATAAATAATTTTTAATGTACCAAAAAAGAAATAAATAACATTATATATATATATATATATATAATTTAAATAATAAATATATACAATATATTATATAATTATGAATTATATTAAAAATATATAAAATAATTGTAATAATAAATATATTTATTTTATTATATTATTATTATTATTATTATTATTATTAAAATTTGTTTTTTAAAGAAATAATAATAATGTGTCATGATTAATGTTTTAAATGAGAAATAGTAGAAGAAAATTTATGACAAGGGACCATTTGTTGGGCAATTTTCGATGGGCATTGGTAACAATGGGTAGGGGTGTTATTGGATAGAATGGTAGTGAGGAAGGAGAGTGGGAGAGTTGGGTGAGGGATGGTATGGGGTATGGTCGAGAAGCACTCGAGCATTAAGTACACTTAATCCGGGTACACGGGGCCTCTTGATCCGTCACTGAACCGAACCTCATCGATTAATTCGAACTTGTGACACGAAGGAAAGGGTTCTTGTTCTTTTTCTTCTTCTTCTATCGTTTTATATGCTTCACTTAGAAAATAATAATAATCTTAAGTACCTTAAGGGATAAATAAATTTTTTTTATAATCGTGAAATAAAAAATTAAACAAAAAAAAAAAAATTAATACAAATGTTTTAACGAAAAGAAAAAAAGCAACAAAAAAATTAAACAGAAGAAAGATATTATTAAAAATAATTCGTAAATTGTTGTTTCTTTAACAAAAAAAAAAAACAAAAAAAAAATAAAACAATTGAAAATAAAAATTCAACAAAGTATATACAACAATGTTCAAAAGTTAATTGAATAAATATTTTTTTTTTTATTTCATTTGATTAAATATTACATTTTTTATTTTTCTTTTTTATTTTTATTTGTCTTCAACATAAATTTCAACGTTAAAATCAACGTTAAAATAGAAAGTTAGGTAAAGCTTCTATTATAAATAAAAGAAAATATTCTACTTTGTGTATACGTGTTTATTTGTATGTGTGTGTCTGTGTTTGTTTGGGTAAATTAGAGAAAGAATAGAAAATAGAAGTTTTGCTTTTGGAAAGAGTAAAAAAAAAAAAAATACGTCGGATTACAGTCGTACTCGTTTAACGAGTAAAATAGAATGAAAAGAGATAGATAAAAAATAAGAGAGAAAGAGAATGAAAAAAAAAAAAAGAAAAACGAGAAAAATAGTGTGTGAGAAAGAAAGAGAAAGAGAGCAAGAGAGAACGAGAGAGAGAGAGAGAAGAATACTAGTTTATCGATCAAATGCATTTCCATGAAAGTCCGAACCATTGCGTTTCGACTGTGAAATATAGGATTTCTGTGCGACAAGGGAAAGAGGGGGTTAGTTGGTTGGTTGGTTGGTTGGTTGGTTGGTTGGTTGGTTGTGAGCATACGAAAAGGGGGGTAGGAGGAGGGTTGGATGAATTTACAATACGCTTCTACAACGATAGGATATATCAATTAAAGCGTGACGTGTACGATTCTCCCACTATGGTATCTCATCCTTTTGTTCTAATATAAATCACTTTTGTGATATAGTACCGTAAAGTAATTAGGATTAGATGACAATGCTAATTGTTAACATTATATCAACAAAACGATGATCTAATTAACACGTTCAAATACGTTATTGTATTTCTGTATATATGTAGATAGTGTATCTATTCTCTAGTATCTACGAGGCTCGTTCACGAGTCTCTTTTATTCCACACTCGTTACTTAGTATTGACAAAAACTTTTGAACGTCAGTCACTAGTGACTGACCTGTGGTCTAACAAAAAAAGGTCGTACTTTGCAAAAATTCAAAGTCGTTTCTCGCGAAAACACAAAATCTCAAACGTAATATATTTATTCTATATTTTCGATGTATTTTTTTGTCATGTAGAATCACTTCCTTTTCGCTGGTACCACCAACAGTTACAGATCATCCTGTATATATAATTAAGAATATATAAAAATTAAATATAAGTAGGAATATATACAAATTAAATATATAATATACTAGGGATACCCCGGCCACGCGTTGATGTGGCTATTTACAAAATATTTTCTTTAATGTGATCGCAGCACCAACTTGTCGGGGGATCGAATAACTTCGAATATCTACTCGAATATTTTCTATAACTCGAATATCGACTAACTTCAACCTATAAACTTATCGCATAACAATTTATAAATAAAAAATTAATTAAATAAACAACTTAAATTGGACCGAATTGTAACGCCAAACCATTATCGAATCTACCTGAAGACACACAGAAAATTTCATTAAAATCGGTCCAGCCGTTTAGGAGGAGTTCAATTACAAAAACGTGCACAGAAGAAATATATATATATATATATATATATATATATATATATATATATATATATATATATGGAAACAAGGGTAGTATTAATTATTACTGTTATCAATTACCGTGAATTAATTTAGAGGAATTATGTATCTATACATCCTACGTAAAATACAATAATTATTATATATGTGTATATATATATTATACAGTAATATTAATTATTATTTAAAATTATTGTAATAGTCCAATGCTATAGTGTTTATTCTAGAGATTATTATTATTATTATTAGTATTATTATTATTTTGTGTATATACGAGTTTTGAAAGTTAATTACAATTACACGAGACAACGTGCAATATTAATTCTTTACTTTGATGTACTAAATTGGAGGGGGGAAAAAAAAACAAAAAAAAAGAAAATTGATCAAAGAGAAAATTGAGTTTTTGCGAGAAGATTGTAAAGAGTAAAAAAAAAAAGAAAAAAGAAAAATGTACAAAAAAAAAAAGGAGAGAAAGAAAGAAGTAGAAACGAGAAATGTGGGTGGTGGAGGAAGGGTGAGTTGATGGACGGATACGCGAGAGAAATAAATATATAATCTCGAGTTAACAAGAATATTTAAAAATTAAATAACCATAAATAAATATAAAAGAAAAAATAGTAAAAGAATAAAAAAAAAAAAAAAAAAAAATGAAAGTGACGAGATGATCTTGCAACATTGGAATATAAATGAAAGTTTAAATAAACCATTTGGAATGTTAAAAACAATTTCTTTGAGAGATGGTTGAACACCCTTCCTCTTTCTTCCTTCCTTCCTCACCCCTTCTTTTTATAATACACCTTACTCTTTTCCTACGAGTTTTAATAATTACGAAAGTGGTACAATATAGTAACGAAAAGAGATGGAGGTAAACTAACACACGGCCGTTCGCAAAGTTGTCCGATGTTAGAAATTCATTAAGTCTTTCTCAAAAGCTCTCAACTTTCTCTCTTTCTCTTTCTTTCTTTCTTTCACTCTCTCTCTCTCTCTCTCTCTCTTTCTCTTAGATTCTTTCTTTGTCTATCTTTTTCTTTCTTTCATCACTCTTCACCCCCTTATTTTTCTTTTTTTTTGTACGCTATGAAGTATCACGCCCCCACCACGTAACTTCAACTCCCCACCATGTAACTTCAACTCCCCACCACACAACTTTAACTCCCCACCACCACTACCAGGCACCACACACCGACATTTTCAACTTGTATTCTTACTCCTCTATGTGTGATCTTTTTTTCTTTTTCTTTTTCTTCTTCTTTTCCCCCAAGAGTTAGAAAGAGTACAGATAAGTGAAAGAGAAAGAAAAAGGAAGTAAAGTTCACACAGTAGTGCTTTTTAAAATCCAATAAACTCATGATAAAAAAAAAAAAAAAGCTCTCGTGCGATATACAGGAAAAATGTGAGGAACAATTTTCTATATACAATCATCTGTAGATTACATTTTATATTTCATTTTTATTTTGGTTTTTTTATTCATCTTGTATAAATTATTTTGATGAATTTTATTTCTTTTGTGGAAATGTTATAATTGAAAGAGAATAAACTATGTATTTTTGAGGTTATGTAGCTTATGAGGTTATTCATAAAATATATATATTTTAAAATAATTAATATAATTATTTAAAATACTTAAATTAATTATTAAAATACTTAATAAAATTACTTAGAATTAAATAAGTATTTTATTAATATAATTTTTGTTAAATTTATAATAATATTTTATAAATAATTTATTTAATATTTTAAATTTATTATATTTAATAATATTTAAATATTATTTTATAAATATAATTAAATATATATATATATAGATGTAGATATTTTTTCATTTACTTTGGATTATATTTTTTTATTATTTATTTTTGTTACACAGATAATAAATTGAATTTTATTTGATAACTTAAAAAAAAATCCAATTACTTCGCGTAACGTATACAAAAAAAAAAAAAAAAATAAATAAATAAATAAATAAATAACAACACAATTTCTTTATAACGTCGATAGATTATTTTTTATTATTATATTCATTCATCTTTTTTACTTTTTTATCTTTTTACAAATAGTTTTATTTGACCTTTAACAAGAACATGATATAAATGAATTTTTTTTATAGACATTTTTTTAAATCCAATTACATTACAAAATTCCTACAATATTATATATATATCTGCTCATCTTCTTTCAGAAATATTTTTCATTTGACCTTTTACAAACATAACAAATGGGTTTTTTTCTCATTTTTTTTTTTGAAATACGCATAAAACAGGATAGGGGGGAATGTGATTCATGTTTCCGATTGATGATCATATTCTTTTATACTCGTCGTTCACTATATTTCTCTCTCTCTCTCTCTTTTCTATTTCCTATCTCACTCTTTCGTTTATATTCTATCCTTATCATGCAAATGGAAATCTCGTCACATATATATTCCCTACGAAATGAACACGAGAGAGAAAACGAGAGAGGAGAGAGAGGATGATGGTTCTCTCTCTCTACATGGTGGGTCGGTGCTTTTTGACGTAGGATTTTCCAACGAAAATAAATGAAATATAAAATCCAGGAAAATAGAAATAAATTTATACCATTTATATATAGATAAATTTATTTATGTATTATTTATACATATATATATATATATATATATATATATATATATATATATTTGTATTTATTTGTATGTATTTATTTTTTATTAATTATTGTTTATTATTTTTTATTAATTTTGTATTATTTTGTATTTATTTTAATTTAATTATTATTTATCTTTTTATTATTTATTTTTATTAAATTTTTATTTATTTATCTTTTCAATTCAAACTATGGCATTATTTATCAAAAACTATTTGACGTATATTTTTTTTTAATTATAAATAAATAATAAAAAAGAGATCGACAAAACGTATTTTGTAATTTGATTATTGTCATGGAAAAAAGGTAATTTATTATTACTTAGAGACGAAGAGACAACAAGCAAAAAAGAATGTAAAAAAAAAGTTAGGTTATGTTTCAACAATTTTATCTTATCTCATTTGTGGATTTTTAATTAGCGTACTTATCGTTTTAATTATCGAACGAAACGATTATTTTTATACCATTTTCTTCCTTTTTTTTTTTCATTGCACAGCAGTATCATCTTATACAGTGTGTTAAAAAAAAAAAGAATAAAATACTTTTCAACAATATATATATTAAATTCGATTAAAATTTATGATCTTTTATGTTTTGATCTGTTTCTTTTCTTTTCTTTTATTTTCTTTTGTTTTTTCTTTTCTTTTTTTTTTTTTTCTTATAATTGAAACCAGTTTGTTAAGTGCAAGTAGAATGAGAGAGACAAACATAAAGTAAAGTTACGGAGAATACGAACTCGTTCATTTTTCTTTTTCTTTTTTCTTTTTTTCTTTCGTTTAAAGAAGAAACACGCTGTACCGGTTTTTCATGACGAAGCTCGGTCGATAAAACATACATATGTATTTATGTATATATACGTATACATATTAGTAAATATATATATATAAATGAATATTAGGTCGTTAGAAAAGTAATTTCCTTCTCTTTTTTTTATTTTTTTTTTTTTAATTGATAAATAAAAGATTATTTTTTTTTTTATATTACAAATTCAAGATGTCTTTTAAACGACCATTTTGATAAATTCAACAATTCTCATTCTCCTCACATTGTCAAACATTTAAAAAACAGTTTATTGTACGATGATTAATATTCTTTCAACCCTTCCCCTACCCCTCCTCCTTCACCCTTTCACAATATATTTATTTTATCCCAATTTCTGCTTAAGTGCATAACCTAAAATGTAATTAAGTGTATAACCTCAAAACCATAACCTCAAAGAAAACAAAGGTATAATTAACCATCAGAATAAAACAAATGTTTTATTTTGAACAAGCTGTTAATAGATATTAATAATAATAATAATAATAATAATTTACAAATAAGTAAATAAATATTAGATTTTTAATAGTTCGTTAACGACGATACGCGTCCAACCGTTAAATACACCCGGAAACTGTTTCGCAGTTGTGAGAGAAACTTTATGTTTCTAAACCTGAAAGCTATTCTATAAGTCTCTCAAACATAATAGGCCACATACATAACACAGTCATGCAACTTCAGCGTGGCAGCTATTCCTGCGCTCGGCATGACTCGTTCGACAGTGGTTCTCAACCCATCATTTTTCGTTTACCAAAATTTCTAATCGAAAAATGTCGATAAATCCATTTCACTTTTTTTTTGTGTTTTTTTTTTTTTATTATTATCCATGTTTTTTTTCTTTCAAATCATTTTCTTCGCATTGAGAACAACAGTCCCCCTTCCCCTCTTTTTTTCGTGACGTAATACGATTCTATTGGATCGTGAAAGAAGAGTGGGGGAAAGAAGAGTGGGAAGGGACAATTGATTTTGTTTTGTTTTTATTTTTTTATTTTAATTGGATACGATTATTAATATTATTTTTTATTAATAACTTTTTGTAAGTAATTTTGAAATAGGCTGCCTGAAACAAAAATGACACCCTTTAAACCCTTAAAAGGGTCGCTAGAAATACACGTTGTGAAACCACTTTCGAGAACCGATTAACCTATTTTTCTATTGGTCTCTCCCGTTCCTATTTTTTTCTTCTTTTTTTATTTTTTTTTTTTATTTTCTTTCAGCGTAAATATCGATCCCAATTCACAATTCACAAATTCGTTTTTTACTATGAGATATATATATAAATGAAATTTTTACGTGTTTCTTTTTGTTTTCTATTTTAGTTTTTTTATAAATAAAAAAAAACAGTAAAAGAAAAAAAAATTGAAAAAACAAACAAACACGTACGAATATTTTATTTTAAAAATGTAATATAAATATAATATGCATGAATGATTTGAGAACCACGACCGCAAACGTTATGATTTAAAATGGCTTTTATGAATAAATGGTCGTCTGCGCTAGCGTAGTAGTAGGCAAATAAAAAATTAATTACATCGAGTTTAAACGCGTTAATTTGTTTCAGAACTTCTATGGAGAAGTATGTTTTTTCTTTTTTTTTTTCTTACTTTTTTCTTTCCTTCTTCTTCTTCTGTTCTTTTTCTGTGTGTGTGTGTGTGTGTTTTTTTTTGTTCAACCGATACTAAGTATACAAATTAAATTATTTTATACTATTTTTTATTTTTATATGTACTTTCCTATTTCCATAAATTATTTTGTTTCATTTCAAATCGTAAAATTAACTTCCATCCCCCACCATCACTCATGTTAAACATATTTTAATACATTGGGATCTCTAGCGCTTGAATACGCTATCTGGTGGCTAAATTCAAAATTAGAGTACACTGGTCGAATTGCTACGCCACGTGGGATCTCTCCAACACTTGAATACGCTATCTGGTGGCTAAATTCAAAATTAGAGTACACTGGTCGAATTGCTACGCCACGTGGGATCTTCAGCACTTGAAAATACGCTATCTGGTGGTTAAATTCAAAATTAGAGTACACAGGTCGAATTGCTACGCCACGTGGGATCTCTCCAACACTTGAATACGCTATCTGGTGGCTAAATTCAAAATTAGAGTAGATAGGTCGAATTGTTACGCCACGTGGAATCTCTCCAACACTTGAATACGCTATCTGGTGGCTAAATTCAAAATTAGAGTAGATAGATTGAGATGCTACGCCAAGCCCCTTTACCAAAGATCCCAATACATATATTGGTTGTTCATAAAGTTCGTGCCGATTGTCGATAGATGGCACAAAGTTTGTTTTCTGAAAAAAAAAACCTGAAAAGTTTCTTTCTGGCGGGACTAACTTTTTAATTTATCCTTTAAGATGAAAAAAGGTTATGGAACAAAATAACACTAATATATAATTAAATAAATATATACTAAAAATAAAAAAAAAAGCTTAAATGCGTTGAGTTTCAATTTCCTTCGTCAAAATCGGCACAAATTTTCCGAACTTTCCTAATACATAATACATATATTCAAATATATATAAACGAATACGCATCAAATAAATCTGACAAACTAAAACTTACATTTAAAATGTAATCTAAAACTGGAATAACAATATTATCATATGTTTATATATATATATATATATATATATATATATATATATATATATATATACTATGGGGAATGATAAATCAAACTGTCATATGGTTACAAAAATAAATCATATTTTTTTCTAAAAGAACCTTAAAAAAGGAAATAAAAATAAACGAAAGAAACGAACCAATGAATAAAAATGGCGGAGACTACAAAATTCACTCATCTTAAATCGTTTTATTTCGTATACATATATAAATATATATATGTGTGTATATATATGTGTGTGTGTGTGTGTATATCTATACGTTGAAGAAATTAAATGTCACGCGACAATGGTTTACCTCCGTTAGCAATGTACAGAAAATTTATCATTCCTTCCCTCCACCCCCCGTCCCGCCATTATTCGCCATCCCACTACTACCCCCCACCCTATTTTCACTCATCCCCACTCCAACTTTGCCACCACCTATAACACCCACACTCTTCTATCACTCCCTATTCACCTCCACCCTTGCCCACTCCCTTTCCTTCCTTTACGTCACCCCCTCACCTTTACACGACCATAACTTTAACCCTCATCTCTCTCTCTCTCTGTCTTTTTTTCTCATGTTACAACCTTTTTTCTTGTTTGATTTTTATTTTTTTGCACGACCTTGTCCGTTTATATATTCAATGTATATATATATATGTATATATATGTATATAAAATGGTGAACTTTGTCTATGATAAATCGGTAAATCTACAATTGGTGAAAGATTGTACGATAAAAATGTCAATTAAATTAAATACTTTTTTTATTTTGTAACCTTGTTTGGAGTAGTATTCGTATAAAACTAAAATGGATTCCATTTGATTCTTTCTCGTATGGATTTTGATTATATATATATATAGATATATATATTGTATGTAGGAGGAAAACGAGGAACGTGTTGAAGAACGAAATAAAAGTATTGGAAAAAATATAATTCTTTTTTATTATTTATATTATAAGAACAATATTATAAATTTTTTATTTTATTTATATTATTGAAACAAAATTATAATTTAATTTTATTTATAAAATTAATATGTCTATATATATATTATAATTATTAATTGTTAAAGGAGTGTAACCCTTCGGGGACGCAGTAAATATTATCTATCTATCTATCTATATTATAATTATTATATAATTCATACAATCTATAAAAATTATATATAATTTTATTTATTTATAATTTATTCCAATAATAATAAAAAAAAAACAATTTGCAATATATCATCTATAAAATTTTAAATAAATAAACGATTATTTATTTAATATTTTTGTACAATATATTTATTAAATTATAAAATGGAAATTTTACTGTAAAATAATAATATTGGAGTATTACTTAACTAAACTCGATAATTTATAAATATTTTATTTTATTTTGTTTTTTTTTATGAGAAGTAATAGTTGGGTTCGTTAAAAATAAACTCGTTGAAATAAATTCGACTTTTACTTCCTCTTCCTCTTTCTATTTCTCTCTCTCTCTCTCTCTCTCACTCTTTTTATCTTTCATTTTGTTGGAAAACTAATATTTTTCCAACTCGAACACATCGATCAGACTCTTTCGATCATAAAATCTTCTACGAGTAAAGAAAAAAAAAAAAAAACTTTCAAGTACTTTTGGTCTCTACGTCAGATTGGGTGATCCTCAATAAATTATTCCTCTATCAATAGAAAGAGAAACGTATGAGTGGGAGTTTAGTAACCATTTGATTTGACCTGAAGGTTCGTTCGTTACAAAACTTACAATCCTATGAGAGTCCAATAAAAAATAAAAAAAAGGAAAAAAAAAAACAAGAAAAAAGTTCCACAGATATACGAAAGGAGAAAAATCAATTACTATTACATCACAGTTATTTAAATTATAAATCCATTAACATAATTCAAATGATTGTGTGAGAAATATTAAAAATAAAATAAAAAAGTAAAAAATTAAAATATTAAGAATAAGAAATAAAAAATAAAAAATTAGAAATAAAAATAAATTAAATATAATATATTTTATATATGATATTATATTAAATATTGATAAATATTATAAATTATTATTATAATTATATAAATTATTATTAAAATAATATATATTATAAGTTTATTATTAATTAATTTTAATAATTATTTTTATATATATTACAAAATTATATAATACATAATTTTAATAGTATATATTTATTAATATATAATATATGATATTATACATATTTTTTTTTATATTATAAATATTATATATATATAAATTATTATATTATATTTTATTATTATTATTTTATATTCTATATATATAAATTATATATAATTTATTAATATATTAATTTACAATATTAAATAATATATTTAATATATTAATAAATTTAATATATTAATAAAAATATAGTCTCAATAAAAAAACAAACACACATACACACAAAGGCATACGCACGTGTGCATCTCAAACAATTTATATATATATATATATATATATATGTACATCAATCAATGTGTTATCAAATCGTTTAATTAATCCGTTTCTGTCATTGGTCATTCGTAAAACGGGCTCGATTCGTGTATCGATTTTTCCCCATTCCTTCCTCCCCTCTCCACTTTCCCCATACCTATCGATCAATTGCGATCGTACTATGATAATTTATTAGTACCATCAGAAACCCGCCGCGTTATTACCGTTATCGCGTTACAAACCCTTCGATCTGGGCAAACCTGTGCAAAGGATATCGAGCTAGTGAACGTACCAGTAAGCAACTGACTGACTAAATGAGTAAGAGAGATAGCATGAGAAACAGAGAGAGAATGAGAGAGAGAGAGAGAGAGAGGAATACAAGAGGGTGAAGTTCGAGGATGTAGTTGGGAATGGGGCGGGGGTGAAGAACAGGGTGATGCGTGATGAGGGGTGGGGAGAAACGGAGCTTCGAAAACGTATGGCTTGTGTCCGTGAAACCTGACCCTACGTGGAAGTTGACAAGCCAGCTTGTCTCTACATATATTTAGTGTATGTGTGAGTTAGTAGTATGAGATCTTGTGAATGTATTTATGTGTGTGTGTGTGTGTGTCTCTCTCTCTCTTTCTCTCTTTCTCTCTTTCTATCTCTGTGTATATAGAAAAGCTCGTTGATGCAAACACACATTTAAATACACATTTAGATTGGGTACTTACTTCCCATACTCGAAAATGGGATTCGTATCTTTCCTTCGTAATTTAATAATGATAATGGTAGAGATAATAAATTATTCGTAGAATATAAGCATTTGGAGAAATATGAAAAAAAAAAAATAAAATAAATAAATAAAATAAAATGAAGAGGAGCTCTGGTGAAAGGAAGCTTTTAAAAAAAAAATAAAATATAAAACGTGCTCATTTATTTAATTTATTCATATTCATATTCATATTTATTTTCATATATATATATATATATATATATATATATATATATATATATATATATATATATATATATATTTTTTTTTATTTCATTTTATTTGATCAATGTGTGCAATCATATATAAATGAAATATACAAAACTATTGAAATACACGTTGGTCCGATAATTGAACGAATAATTAATCGAATCGAATCGTATCGTATCGAGTCGAATGGAAATTTATTTCAAATTACTTATTCGGAAATAGGATATTTCCCTTAGCACGAGGATAAATTAATAATAAATTGCGTATAGATATAATAATAATAATAATAATAATAATAATATCAAATTGTTATTAAATAATGAATAACACAAAATGATAAAATACGATCGATATAATCAAATTTTTGTTTGAAAAACGAACACGGAAAATGAGAGATAAAAAGATAGACAGTAGTACGATGAGAAAAAATCGGGAGTGGGGGAAGAGTAGAGTAGTGGGGGAAGAGTAGAGTAGTGGGAGAAGAGTAGAGTAGAGGGAGAAGAGCAGCACAAGTGGGAGAAGTAAAGGAGGGAGGGGAGGGGAGAGTACACACACGCATGGCTCTCACAATCAGTATTTTTCTTTTTTTTTTTTTTTTTTCTATTTTCTTTTTCTATTTTTTTTTTTTTTTTTTCCCCGAACATTTTCTCTCTCGAGGCGAATCATGATTTTATGTCCAATGTGACGTAGCCGTCAACGTGTATTGTGTTCAGTCGCCCCCCCCCCTGTACCCCCCACCCCTCCCCCTGTCCACCCTCCCCTGTCCCCCTCCTGGCCCCCCACCCCCTATTGTCGACATCTTCGTACGTTGACGGGCAAATAGACGAGAGACGAGACGAGAGATGGTAGACGTTAATATCAAGCTAGGAGATCCCTCGAATTTCATGTTGCTTTTTCTTCTTTCTCATCACAAATACCATCAACCCTTGTGTTACGTATGTATATGTATGTATATGTGTGTTGGTAAGTAAACATATGGTCAAAAAAAATGTTAGCTTGTTCCTCGTTGTGTTTTTTTGCGTAACACGCATACTTCAAAATGTATATTTAATATTTATAAAACTTTAATTCTATATATATATATATATATATATGTATATAAATATGTGGATAAGGTCACGCCACCATGGTTGTGGGTTTGTTATAAAATAAAAAAATATTTATATATTTATATTTAGGATAGAATTTAATTTAATATAATTCTAAATTATTTAAAATAAATAATAACAACACACAAAATAATATCACAATTACAATAGAATACATAAAATAATACTAATACAGAAAACAAAAAAAATAGAAAAAGTAAGGTTATGTTGTATATATTCATTGAAATATGTAAATTGAATTGTAATACGATGCCATCTATTGAAAACTGAAAGTAATTAAAGACCTAGATAACCTCTCAAATAATAAATCTTTAAATTAGTAATATACAAAATAAAAATCAAACTGAATTTTTATATATAAAATAAGAAAGTAAACATATATAGGTATGTTGAAAAAAAAAAAAAGAAAAATATACACGTGTTCGTGTTTTTTGTGCGTGATACGCATATTACAAAATGTATATTTAATATTTATAAAACTTTAATCATACATAAATATTCATGAAAATGAAATATTATACTCTGCGATACAAATCCTAGTATAAAAAGAGAGAGAGAGAGAGAGAGAGAGAGAGATAATAATAATAAATATAAAATTTAATTAAATATTTCAATAATGTAATTAAAATATCAAATATGTTATATAAATTTCTCTTATGGAAGAATTCGGTTTGGTTTTGTATGTATGCGTGCTTCGAGTTATCTCTGAATTTATTTTACTCAATTATAATGTCGAACAAATGTATAACATTTGTAAAAAAATAATACATATATATATAAATTAAATTAAATTAAATGAATTATTTCAATAAAATAATAAAGTAAGATATATTATATAACTATATTATTCAAAAATTCGTTTTACATGCATACTCGAGTAACTAAATTGTGGTTTACCGAATTAAATTAACTAAAAAGAACTGTATAATATTATAAAAAAAAATATTTTATAATTTATATTTATTATAATTATAATAAAAATATTCAAATTGTAATTCCAATATTTTTATTATTAATATTAAAAAATATTATAATTGTATAAAATTAATAATAAAATATTAAAATTATAATCCATGTAGGGGGGGGCGGGCCTTCAGGGTAAACACCCTAAAGAGGTATACCTGAAAAATAAATTTCTTCTACTAAAATTATAATTTTGATATTAATAATAAAATATACTAAAATATTATAAATGACAATTTGATAATTTAAAAATATTTTTTTCAATAATATTATACATTAGTTATCAATTTTAAACAATAATTAATTCATCCAAATATTCTAAGTATTAATAATCAATTTATAAAATATAACAATAGTTTATAAATTCATCAAATTTCTATTACAATTTTTATTATCCCTTGGAATAGTTTATTCAGGATATGTGGTGCTTCCTTAAATAGAACATGCTGGATATAATTTTGTATTTGTATAGGTACATGGGGTTGTATGTACTCGGGTAAACGGATATTCACAATAGTCGGATTGCCGGTACTTGAACTAATGTATACAGGTACATACATATGATTAAAGTTTCTGAATATATTTAACAGTTTGTGAATGCATGAATTATATATTCATATACCAATAGAAAAATAAAATAATACACACACTGTATATATAATAAATAATATATACACTGTATGCATTATCTTATTTTTATTTGTATTTGTTCAATTATACGTTTGATAATTAATAATTATTAATAAGAATTATCATAAACGAGTAGAAAAATATAAATATAATAATAAAAATAATAAATTATTCGTAATTTGAACAATTCATTAAATTAAATTACTTTTAAACTCTTTCCAACATGGTGGCAATTTGTATAATCCATTTTAGAAAATAAAGGCTTACCCCTAGTGACGAAAAATTGAACTAATGTTTGTTTGAACGAACAGAATATTCTGGTAAACCTAATATATAATAATATAATATATACAGTGTGTGTATAATTATATTATTATTTTTATTTTTGTTTAATTATAGGTTTGATAATTAATAATTATTAATAAAAATTATCATAAACGAGTAGAAAAATATAAATATAATAATAAAAATAATAAATTATTCGTAATTTGAACAATTCATTAAATTAAATTACTTTTAAACTCTTTCCAACATGGTGGCAATTTGTATAATCCATTTTAGAAAATAAAGGCTTACCCCTAGTGACGAAAAATTGAACTAATGTTTGTTTGAACGGACAGAATATTCTGCTAGACCTAATATATAATAATATAATATATACAGTGTGTGTATAATTATATTATTATTTTTATTTTTGTTTAATTATGGGTTTGATAATTAATAATTATTAATAAAAATTATCATAAACGAGTAGAAAAATATAAATATAATAATAAAAATAATAAATTATTCGTAATTTGAACAATTCATTAAATTAAATTACTTTTAAACTCTTTCCAACATGGTGGCAATTTGTATAATCCATTTTAGAAAATAAAGGCTTACCCCTAGTGACGAAAAATTGAACTAATGTTTGTTTGAACGAACAGAATATTCTGCTAGACCTAATATATAATAATATAATATATACAGTGTGTGTATAATTATATTATTATTTTTATTTTTGTTTAATTATGAGTTTGATAATTAATAATTATTAATAAAAATTATCATAAACGAGTAGAAAAATATAAATATAATAATAAAAATAATAAATTATTCGTAATTTGAACAATTCATTAAATTAAATTACTTTTGAACTCTTTCCAACATGGTGGCAATTTGTATAATCCATTTTAGAAAATAAAGGCTTGCCCCTAGTGACGAAAAATTGAACTAATGTTTGTTTGAACGAACAGAATATTCTGCTAGACCTAATATATAATAATATAATATATACAGTGTGTGTATTATTATATTTTTATTTTTATTTTTGTTTTTGTTTAATTATATGTTTGATAATAGATAATAATTAATGAGAATGAATTAATAAATCGTTGATTTCATTGATAATTGTTAATGAGACTACGAATACACAATCTATGTTAATCAAACGTTGATAAATATCAAATTTCTCTATCCTTTCTCTATTTAATATTTATCCTTTCTCTCGTGATTATGGTCGCGAGTATGCATATGGATCGCTAATTACATAACCGACAACTCGAACATCGGGGGCAGATACGTGCCATGATCGATAGCAGTTAACGTAAACGTGTATATACGTCCTACGTGTGTGGGCTAGTACAAACATGAGAATAGTAGTAGGATAGTAAAAGAAATTGAAAGAAAAGAAAAGAAAAGAAAGGTAAGCAAGGAAGAAAGATAGAACGATGAAAAAAGAAAGAGAGAGAGAAAAAAAGGTTTGATTTATGGGTCCCCATAAAAGTGACTTGGAAGATAAAATTCTAAGCAAAACGTTTTTAACGCTCTACGTTTTTTTCTTCTTTTTTTCTCTTCTTTTTCTAATATAATACAAATTTATGTTTACTTTTTATCACATCGATTTTATTTTTTTGTTAGTTTGTATTTTTTTTTTATTTTTATTTTTTTTTTTTAATAAAATGGGAAGAAATAAAAAATGAACTTTTGTATCGGACTATACTACATTTCTCGTTTATTTTAGCATCAACTGTACCCGACCCAGTAGAAATGATTAAAGTTATAATATATAACCGACACGACTACTTATTAAGGCCCAACATTGTCCTTCGTTATATATATATATATATATATATATATATATATATATATATATATACGGAATTAACTAGCTATTCCATCTTTGGGAAAAGCAAAACCCGACGTGAACCCGTTATCGATTTTTCCATGATTATTTGAACGACAAAAATAATGATAAGATTGATCATACATACATAGAAAGAGTGATAAACAATTTTAAATTAATAGATTAAAATTATATATTATTATATTACTATTTATATTTTATTTATATATTAATATATTTATATTTAATATTATATCAATTTGTATTTATATTTATATTTATATAAAATTATAATTATTAATTATTTATATATATATTATCATAATATAATTTATATAATTTATAAATACAATTTATATTATTTAGTAATTATTATATAAATTTATATTATTTTTATATAATACATTAATATATAATTTATAATATATTATTTTATAAATTTATATTATTCATATATATATATATATTTATATTATTTTAAATATACAAATTGTTTGAATAATAAAAAGAAAAAGAAAATATAAAAAAAAAATATAATATCGTAAAATATATATTTATTAAATATATAAATATTAATATAATAAATAATAATATAATATAATAAAATTTATAAATCACATACATATATACAGATATTTAACAAAATGTGTGTGTTGAGAATAAAATAAAGAAATAAATAAAAATATATATATATATATGATTGAATAAGACGAGAGAGGAATGATAGAGAGAGACGATCATCAAAGAACCAATCGAAACTCGTTATTTTGCGTCCGTTCCAACGCTTTGACCTTTAAACCTCGGAATGAAACGTTTAAGCTTTCCCAGGAGCCAAGCCTCCAACTTGCAAATTGATTATCGAATTAATGAAGATACAACTAAGCATTTTACGTTAGAGAATAAAATAACTTTTTAAACGCATGCGCCACTAACCCTCTCACCCTCAACCCCATCCACCATTTTATTTCTCTTTCTCTTCCTCGTTTTTTCTAATTTATCGACAAAAATAAAATAAAATATAATAAAATGAAATGAAATGAAATGAAATGAAATGAAATAAAACATAGTTCATTAATTTTTTATAATCAATTTTAATTCAATTATTTATTATTGAAATTATTTTACACACCAGTACACCAATTTCAACTAATTGAATTTGTAATATAAAAAAATATTATAATATAAAAGTATTATATATTATTTATAATAATATAATATAATATATTATATATACAATTATAATTTAAATAGATACCACCCACCGACCCACCTACACAAACCTAAATTAATTAATAAAAATAATATTATATAATATAATATATTATATATAACTATAATTTAAATAGATACCAAACACCCACCCACCCACCTACACAAATTTTAATTAATCAATAATAATAATATTACAATATTAATAAAATAAATTTATTATTAATTAATAAAAATAATATTATATAATATAATATATTATATTATAGATAATTTTAATTATAATATAAAAGTATTATATATTATTTATAATAATATACAATATTATATATTATATAAATATTTACAATTATAATTTAAATAGATACAACCCACCCACTCACCTATACAAACTTCAATTTATTATCTTCTATACAACAAATCTTTCCCTTTTCATTGTTATAATTAACAAAGTAAAACCCTTTTCTCATAATTCTCATTATTAACCTTCTTATTTCTGACTTTCATTTTTTGTCTTCCTTTTTTTATTCCTTTCTCTTCATGTTTTTTTTTTTGTTTTTTCTTTCAACATACAATCAATTTGCTCGTACAATTTGTGATGTTATCTGTAGTATCAATGTCCGTTTTATATTAACCCTACGAAAAACAACCACGTGATCATCATCATAATCATAATCATCATCATCATCATCATCATCATCACGAAGTGACCCAAATAAGGTTCCTTGAGACCTTCGTATAAGAGGTTGAGCTTACCAACACGACCTCGAAGCAACTTTTACGAGCCACTGTACACGAACGATATCCCATACCTGCCTAATGCTCGACTATAAATATTACGATACCCTCTCCAACCCCCACTACCACCACCACCACCATCACCATCACTACCCCTCTTTCATCCTCTACCCGACAAACCTTTCTCCCTCCTCCAACTCCTCCTCCTCCTCTTCCTCTTCATCCACCTCTTCTTCCTCTTCTTCCTCTCTCTCTCTTTCTCTTCATCTCTCTCTCTCTCACCCCCTCTCCCACCCTAGAAACTCCCTCTATCATATTTTTCCTACTCGCTGGAATAAGTTTTGCTTCCTAGCGCAGGGTTCAATATTTTTCCCGCATTTATTTCTCTCCCTGATTTAAAATGATTTTCCCTTTTATGTTACGTGACTCTGTTATTTCTAAAGATAAGTATGTATTTTTAGTTCTTCTTTTAAATTACAGTAGAAAAGAAATTTATAAAAAATAAAATTAAAATTAATAATAATAATAATAATAATAATAATATTATTATTATTATTATACAAAAATTGTTTACAGCATTGTAAAATAAATTTACAGTAATTTATACAGCATAAAATAAATTGCTTCTTCAAACCAGTTAAAATGTTTTAATTTCGAAAAAAAAAAAACGAAAAAATATAACAATAACAATAATAATAATAATAACAATATTATTATACAAAAATTTTTTACAGCATTATAAAATAAATTTAAAGCAATTTATACAGCATAAAATATAGTAAATTGCTTCTCCAAACCAGTTAAAATGATTTGGATTTCGAAAGAAAAAAAGAACAAACAAAAAAGTAATAATAATATTATACGAAAACTTTTTTACAGCATTGTAAAATAAATTGCTTCTTCAAACCAGTTAAAAAGTTTTGATTTAGAAAGAAAAAATAATGATAATAATCAATAATAATTAATAATTAATAATAATAATAATAATCAATAATAATAATACTAAATAATAAATAAAACGATTAAACTAATCACAAAGATAAACACTATTTGAATAAAAATTACAAAAAAAAAAAAACAATGTAATACATCACTAATTGTAAGTTTTATGAGTGAAGAAGAGTGGGGGTTGAGTGTGTGGGGTGGGGGAAATACGTTATTTCAACTATCTTTTAATTTAAATTGTTCCGCCATTACTTGCCAATCTCTTTGACTATAACTCCAACCAAATTTGAGTATGTATAAGCGTATGTGTTATTTATATATATATATATATGTATGTGAATAATATTATTGAACAATCTAATATTACAGTTAACGATAATGTTTAATAATTAAACGAAAAGCAACGCCTAAAACGTATACCAATAACAAAAGTGTCCCAATATATAATTTATAACAGTACACTGTGTATATTACCGAGTTAATTAATTAAATCCGTATTGATTGGTCGAGAATACAGAGACCACCTCGTGTAACAGGGATGCCATTCTGAAACGGCAGGAGAGAGAGAGGTAAAGAGGAAGAAGGGACAGTCAACCTGCTTCTGACAGTGGTTCTCATCCCAAAAATCTAATCTTTATATTGTTTTTTTTCTTTATTACTCTTCTTTAAGTTTTTTCGTTATGTAAGAAGACTTTAACTTGACTCACGGAGTTGTTCAATATTTCATTTTGATTAACGATGTATCGAGAACAAAAGATAAACAGAAAACAATTTAAATTTCTTTTCATATTTTTAACACACCCGTTGTTAATTTGTTTATATTAATTTGATTTTCTCATTCAAATTTTTATCTAAAAAAAATTGTTAACTAATTTTATAATCTTTTTTTTCTTTTCGGTTTATATCAAACCAAACGGGAAGAGAACCATTGAATTTTTGAGAAATAATAATAAAAAAAAATAACCAATACCCATTGTGTTTCTCTTCTCAAAGAAAAGACAAAGAAAGAAAAAAAGAAAGTTAGGTTAGAAAAATCGAATAACTAAAATCATGGTTTGTTCTACTAGCGTAATCGAAGTTTATCGTTGATCGGTCAAATAGAAATCTGCATTATCGGCGGACGTGTTTGGTGAATCGAGTTTGGATGCATTTTCAGTCGCTTATCCGAGAGTTAACGTGTGAACCCCAACTGGTGCATACAATTCGTTTATGTGTCCCCTTCGGATCAATCTGTGTATGCGTATTATACATGTATGTATGTATGTATGCATGCACGTATGTATGTATACGTTTAAATCGTATTAACAGATACGAAGGAACAACTTTACCTGCAACCCCCATCCCCACCCACCCCTATCACCAAAATCCCCACCACTACGACAACCATCTCTGCTCCGATACAATAATGGAAACGAATAATCGCATTTCCAAATGATCGATACCAACTCACTTTGTCCAGTTATATATATATATACACGTGTGCACTACGATAATGTTTCACAATCAAAGAGAAAGAGAGAGAGAAAAAGAGAAAGAGAGAGAGATAGGTGCGCTCGTTAGCTTTACGAAAGTCGATAATCCAACCCAACCACACACATAAGCGAAAGATCTGCTGCTTTTTTTTTTTATAAACTCCATCCTCCACCCCCCCCCACTCCCCCACTTCAACTTTGGGATTTTAATTGAATTTTAAAATACAACGATAAACCTCTATTGAACGATTCTAATGAAAAACGAAAAATGTCCATTTAAAATAAACGTACGATTAACAAATATCTTGTGATTAAACAATTGATAGAGGTTTTATTTTTTTCTCGTTGTTTGTTTTTTTTTTTTTTATTTATTTATTTAACGTTAATACGAATTATGATTTAATTAATTGAGGAACACACCTGCTGTGATAATAATGCATATAGAATTTTAATTTATTTCATGAAATTTAATATGTATATTAAATATTTATATGATTAATATACTTTGTAATATTAATATAATATTATGAAATTAAAAAATATATATATAATTAATTATGCATATTTCAAATATAGTATAATATATTTAAAAATTATTAATTATTTAATAATTATTATAAATATATTTATAATTATATTAATTTTATAATATAAAATATAATAGTTTTTATATATATTAACATAATTATATATACCATATATATATATATAGTAACTCATAGATAGTAATTATTTTTTAACTATAACCAACTACCACCATATTAAATACTAAAAATTATTTTAACGAACACTGCCATACTAATTCCAATAAAATATTATTTTTATACAATTTTCATCCTAAAGAAAAAAAAGGAAAAAATATAAAAATAATAGAAACTTTAATAAAAAAAATATATATATATATATATATTTCGTTCAAATTTCCAATACTCAATGTACATGAGAAAGGGATGAGAATGATCGCGTGAGTGAACACACTGTTATCCTTCAACGTATGTATTGTATAAACACATATATATATATATATATAAATATATATAAATACGTGTATAAACATATACACGTACACATATACAACACATTTGTATATGTTCTATTTTCGTAGCACGAAACGGGACGCGTGGCCCCGTTGGAAGTAACGTTTGATATTCTAATTGCGTTGCTTTACATATAAAAGGACATTCGACCTACGAGAAAGGAAACTTTAATTATGATTCGAGCTATCCTCCTTCACCCTCCTCCTTCACCCTCCTCCTTCACCCTCCTCCTATTCCTCCTCCTATTCCTCCTACTCCTACTCCTACTCCTCCTATCGTTAGAACCCGTACACGACCTCAAGAGCTAATCCGTGGAAGTAAGTTTGGTTAAATATTACAATTGCAATTGGTGAATCCCACTGATTTGGATTACATAAACGAAATTATACGATCCCCATAAGAAAATCCTGAACCATCATCCCCACTTTGAACCATCATCCCTACCTTGAAATATCATCCCCATCTCCACCCCTTCTTACTGCTAGTATTCAATTGATTTTATTATTGTCATATTAAGTCTGTTGTTTGAGTAAAACAATAGACATGTTTTGTTGTTTGTTTTCTAAATGAAATTTCTGACAGGTTAATAATTGATTGGACCATTTTATAACATGACATACCCCATTTGCACGAACACATCACCAACCCTCATCATCTTATTTCCAATAATCCTTTTGGAAGCTCAACAACGAATGTGTGTATGTGTGTGTGTGTGTGTGTGTGTGTGTGTGTGTGTGTGTGTGTGTGTGTGTGTGTGTGTGTGTGTGTGTGTGAGTATCGATCGTAAAGTTTTCTGTTCTTACCTGAAACAAAGTAAAAAGAAAAGAAACAATATTTAATTATTATTCTAAATATAACAATCTTAAAAGTATTATATTATTAGGTTTAAATATTTAAATTATAAAAGTATTATATTTTATTAAATATAGTATACATATTATTTAATTGTATTATATTTAAATATTTACATTATATTAAATTATATTATTATTAATATTTAAATTGTATTTCATTATATTATATTTAAATATTTAAATTATAAAAGTATTATATATAATTAAAAAGATTATATTTAATATTTAAATATAAACTATATTTTTAAATATTTAATTTATATTTAATTATGTTAAATTTAAATATTTAAATAATAAGAAAGGTATTATATTATATTAAAAATATTATACATAATATTTATATACACAAATATATTATAAACTAGCATTTAGTTATATTTTTCGTTTCGTTTATTATTAAACGTGCCACGTATTTATGCATGGAAAACCGGAATAATAAAAAACAAATTAAAAAAAACAAACAAACAAACAAACAAATACAGATAAATAAAATAGTAGAAAAAAATAAAGCAAGAAATAAAAAATAAAACACAATTCTATTAACCAACATACCAGTCAATTATATTATATAAACGAACTTGTGCGAGATGTATGGGGAGGGGAAAGGGTGATGGTGGTGAGGTGCAGTGGTTATAGGCAGACCACGAAAGGCACGAGAATGTGGAATCGAATCTGGCAATGCATTTCATAAATAAATAAAAACCTTTCGTGCGACGGTACTCTCGTGCTTGGTTTAGCTCAGTGGTGGGGGAAAAAGGTGATTGGATACACCTAAAGGTGGGGAGGGATTTACACACTCGTTACTCCTCGCTTTTGTGTATGTCCCCATATGTGTATATCACGTGTGTATATCTTGTGTGTATGTCGTGTGTGTATATCATGTGTGTATATCATGTGTGTATGTCGTGTGTGTATATCATGTGTGATGTCGTGTGTGTATGTCTTATGTGTATGTCGTGTGTGTATATCATGTGTGATGTCGTGTGTGTATGTCGTATGTGTATGTCGTGTGTGTATGTGAAAACAGGTACAACATACACATCATACATACATATCAACTACTATGATGTTTCCTTCTCTTTCTATCTTTCGTTCACACTCAGTCAGATTCTCTCTCTCTCTCTTTCTGGTACGTTTACTCGACCTCTCTTTCATTCTATCTTTCTCTCCTGAATGAATGGCCATCGTGAATGTGCGAACTCTCTCGTAGTATGTAAATACATACGCGTTTTAGTACGAATCGACGATGCATAAAGTCTCGTTTTATGCCGTACGAGAAGGATGAATATAGTAATTTTCTTTTTTTCTTTTTCTTTTTTTTATTATTAATTCTCTTCTCTTCTCTTCTCTCTCTCTCTCTTTCTCTTTCTGTTTTTCTTTTTCTTTTTTATTCCCTCTCTTCTTATTTTGTTCTCCTTCATCTCTCTCACTTATTATTAGCATATATTTATTATTATATTATACTGTGAATTATATATACATTATTATTAATAAATTATTATTATTATTATTATTATTATTATTATTATTATTATTGTTAACCTGTAAATTGTGGAATTTCCTGTTTAATTACGCACCTTTTTTATATATTTATTTATTATTTATTATTTATTATTAGTTATGCTTAAAATAAATGAAAAGACTATGAAATAAATACGTTTTTCATTTATCTATATATAAAGTACGTAAAAAAATACGTTTGACGTATTTATACGTCCCACTAGGTTAACAGGTTAATATATTATTAATAATAAATAAAATGTATAGAGTATTTTACGAAGAAAAAAGTCACGTTTGATAATATTATTTTATTTATTATTTTGTATTATATTTTAACAATTTCTTTTTGTCTGTGTGTATGTGTGTGTGTATGCTCTACTTTGAAAAGATTTAATCAAAATAAACTAGAAAATGAAATAGAAAATATTTTACGATACAATGTTGTTTATTACAACTATAAAATAAAATAATATAAAATAAAATATAAGACAATTTATTTTGATCTGCTTTACAAAAGAAAAAGAAAAAAGAACGAAAAGAAAAATATAAAAAGAAATGAAAATAAAAATAAAAATAAAAAAAAAGGACGAATAAAAAAAAACACACACACACACACATACAAAAGAAGAGAAAAAAGAAAGAAGGAAATAAAATCCTGAAAAGAAAAGAAAAAAAAATAAAAAAATAAAAAAAAAAAGAGAAGAGAAATGTTCGCAATTTCGCTCGATACCACCCTTGGCTCAAAATTCATTCCTAAAGGGAAAGAAGGGAAAGGAAAGGGAAAGGGAAAAGAAGAAATAGGAGGAAGCATTGGGAGAAAGAGGAGGGGAGAGGAAAGGAAGGAAGGGAAGGAAGGAAGGGTTTGTACGAGTCGGTACGATACGAGGGAAAATAGTTAAACCGTTTGGTTAAAATAAGGGATTTAAATGGAAATCCCGAGACGAGAGGAAAATACTAGTTGAATCGTCGAATAAGGCGAGGTTACACGATGCGCCCTAACGCGCCGCCCTAACGCCCCGTCCTACTTCCTAGTACAACCCTTCGTATCAACCCCCATCCCACCCCTCTGCCAACTCTTCTTCACACAACCCACTACTGCAACCATCACCACCACTACCATCACTACTACTGACTACTACTATTACCAAAATTATTTAGATCTAATCTAAAAAAATAATAATAATAATTATAATTTTTGGACGAATCGTAAATTAATTGCTCGCGAGTAGCAACGGTAATTTCAAAAAAAGAAAAACAAAAAAAAAACCCTTCCACCATTCACCCTCATGTTTGTTTCTCTTTTATAATTTTTTTTTTTACCACCCTCTCGTCCCCAACCCCACCCACGTCATTTCATTTTGCTCATATTTCTCATTTTATTTCTTTTCGTAGAAAAATATAATACGAGGGAAAAGGAAACTCGTCGACTCGTCCTCGTTTGGGTTAAATAAAAAAAAAAAATAAATAAACTAAAAAGAAGAAATAAAAAAAAAATAAAAGGGGATGAGATAGAGAGAGAGGGGGGGGGGAAATACACCGCTAACGATACACGACCGTGAAACAAAAGAAAAGAAAAGAAAAAAAAAAAGAAACAGAAAAAAAGTACAAATAAAAATTGTACGGGTTGATTACTTGTACGAGGCCATTTCCGCCGCTTCCGCCACACTGTAGTCAGTCGTTGCGATGCTGAAATAATGGGCTGCACCGTTTAACATCGTCTCTTTTTCTACGGCCCCTGTCATACATTTAATATCTGTTTCGTTATTCCTCGCTAAACTATAAACGGCCATCTTGTTTGTGCACTTTGATATGCATAAATATATATATATATATATATGTTATGTTATGTATTGTGTGTTTATAAACGAAATTGTAATGAAACATCATCAACACAACTCACATATTCATGGTAGATAAATTTATTTTTATAAAAATATATTTATTTATAATTATTTTATAACATATATATATATATATATAATTATAAATACAAATTTTGTTAGGTATTTGATTATGTGTAGGTGTGTATGTAAATTTATATAATATGGTTTTTTTATATTATTAATTATATTTTATAATTTATATTATTAATTTAATTTTAATTTATTTTAATTAGTAATTATATTATATTATTAATTATTGTATTTTATATTTTGTATTATTAATTTTATTTCAATTTATTTTATTTTAATTATTAATTATATTATATTATTAATTATTGTATTTTATATTTTGTATTATTAATTTTATTTTAATTTATTTTAATTATTAATTATATTAAATTATTAATACAATTATCTATAGTGAGTATTATTTAATATAATATAATTTAATATAAAATCCAATTTATTTTTTTAATTAATTAATTAAAAAAGTAATATAAAATTTATTATAGAATTTAATATAAAAAAATATTAATTGATAATAATTTTATATAAGAAAAAAGAATAGTCGATTGATTTATACATAATCTCTTTTTTTTCTTTTTTTTTTACACCCCATTTATTACTACTACTACTACTGCTACTACTATTGAACAGAACTGACGTGACACCGGAAAAAATTGATTTATGCGAAAAAGTAGTGATTTCAATGCTTGGTTTGTTCTCTTCTTCTCCACCACCGTTTCTTTTCATTCGATCGGTAAAACAGAAAACAAACTTGTTTTGCTCGATAAATTCGATGATCTACCTTATCGACTTTATTATTAACACCTAGTACCATATTTGTGTTTTATATTTTATAAAAGTAAATAAAACTAAAATAAAAATGGATATATGACGCAAAACGTTTATCAATCGTGAATAAACACACACGTCCTATATATATAAATATATTGTCTGTTATTTTTAAATATAAATTCAATGGTGTCATGGCGTACAATCCTGCATACTTCATTGTATCTTTCTCACATTGTTTTTTAAAACTTCAAATTAAAAAACATTAAAAAATTTATTTAAATATGAAAATATTATATTATTATAAAAAATTAAAAAATTCTTTACATATAATTATGAAAAATGAAACAATTTTTTGTTTAAATTCTAAAATCGTGGAATGTAAACCGATGAGTACGCATCTTAAGAAAAAAAATAAAAAAATAAAATTAAAAAAAAAAAACACATACTCACACGCACACATACAATCGTAAATACTTCGTTCTATCTTTCTCTCTAACACATTTTTGTATTTTTTAAATTCTGAAATTGTGGAATGTAATTTCTAAAAATGCGGCCACTTCGAACGATGTGTACGCATCATTAAAAAAAAAAAAAAATGTAAAATAAAAAAATAACTAAAAGAAACACACTTACTACACACACAAGCACACATATACAATACGCATACATATGTAGTATCCACGACGAGAGAAAAGGAAAGAGAAAAAGAGTAATAGAAAGAGAGAAAGAGTAATAGAAAGAGAGAAAGAGAGACAAAACAAGTGAACGAGCTCCGGACGTGGGCAACGACCGGATACGTTCGCTTCGGCCTTTTCTGTCCTTTTCTTCCCTTTACTCTCACCCTCTCTTTCTCTCTCTCTCTCTCTCTCCTTCACTCTTTCACTCTTTCTTTCTTTCTTTCTTTCATTTCTTCCTTCTTCTTCTCCTGCATATCACCATATGGCCATATCTCTCTCTTTCTCTTTCTCTCTTTCAAGTATATCCATTTCTCTATCCTTGTCTTACACACATATAGAATAAACACATTCTTCTTAGCTATACATGCATGTGAAAAGAAGAAAGAGAGAGAGAGAGAGAGAAAGATAGTTTTGTATGAGTTAAAATACATTAAGAAAAAAAAAAAGAAAAAGAGAGGAAGAAAGGATGAGAAAAAAAGAGAAAGAGAAAGAGAGAAAGAGAGATAAACAGGGTAAGAAATAAAAAGAGATAGAATGAGAGATGCAGTGAAGTGTAGGGAGGAATGAGAGGGGGGGGGGTGGGTGAGAAAATGGTAGAGAACCTGCAGTTATTATTTAAAGTTGTCTCTGTTGTCATTGGCAGAGACAATAAATTGGTAAAAAAAAAAAAATAAAATAAAATAAAAAATGTTTAAAGTTTCTCACGTTCACGTTGAGCGTCACGTGAATTCTTAGAGAAATTCCTGTCAAGCCACAGGCGTCATTTTGTATTAAAAAAAAAAAAAAAAAAATAGTTGAGTGTCAGTCACCAATGACTGACGTGGCTTAAATGGAAAGTCTAATGTCAGTCATCGGTGACTGACATGGCCTCAATAGAAAGACAAGTGTCAGTCACCCCTTAGTAGTACAAAATATTGAAAAATATTGAATACATGTGCATTTAATATTGAAAAGACATTTAATTACATTTAATTTAAATAAATATTAATAATAAATTATTTATTATTAATATTTATTAAATTTAATTAAATTATTTTTTTAATTATAATAATAATAATAATAATAGATATATAGATATAGAATAATAATGGGATCTCTGGGCAAGGGCGTGGCGTAGCAATTTGACCTATCTACTCTAATTTTGAATTTAGCCACCAGATAGCGTATTCAAGTGCTAGAGATCCCAATAAAAAATAATATAGAAATAAATTTTAATTAAAATTACAATTAAATAAATAATACATTAAATATATATATTCTTTGACTGACATGGCACTTAACGTGTTCAAACATCATAAGTAACATAAGTATATATATATTTATACGTGTGTGTTTAAATAAATGTGTGTATATTACTCTTTTAAAATCGATAAATGATTTTTCTTTTTGTTTTATTATTTTTTTTTTTGTTCTTTTCTATCGACCAATTTTGGCTGCTATTCAAAGTAATTTCTCTCGGTTCATTCATTCCTAGTTTTCTTTTTCTTTAGTGTTTTTTTTTTTCCCCCTATCAATAAATACAGGATATATTTTTCCATAGTATGACTGGGGCCTGGCTTGTATCCAAAAAAATTCTCTTCTTTTGCTTTCTCTCATTTTTATCTATCTAGTATATTACTTGAAATGAAACAAACATATGGAGGTGGAGGTGGTGGAGGTGGTGGAGGTGGAGGTGGAAGGAGGAGGAGGAGGAGGAGAATGCAGGATACATCGACGATGGAATTAATTTTCATCGTAAAAGTTAATTTACATTTTAATAATATACAAAATAAAATACAATTTTGAAGAAAAGTATTTTAAAAAAAAAAAAACCAAATATTCGATTCGATATTGTTTATTAAAAAATTTTCGGACATATTTCTATTCTCTTTTATTAATAAATTTAATTGAAAAAAAAAAAAAAATTAAAAATAGATTAAATAAAAAAAAAACAGGAAGCATCCTTTATTCATAAATAATTATTTTTTTTAATATACTAAATATAAAAAATGTTTGTATGCATTCAATATTTCATTTTATTAATAAAAAAAATTCCAATGTATCTTCTCTCCCTTTCTCTCTCTCTCTCACACACTCTCTTTTATTAAAATTTAAATCAACTACAACCCCCCTACCCCCTCCCCCAAAAAAAATAAAAAACTATTAAAATAAATCGTTCAGCCCGTATTTATAAATATAAATTATTTTTTCCTTCTTATGCAAATAATAAAATAAACAATTTCTTATTTATTTCTATATTTAAAAAATATAAATAAATGAAAAAAAAAAAACACTTTATTCAATAATTCATGTTATTTAAAACAAAAAAGGTTTGACAAATTTTCTTTTTTTGGACCAAAGTTCGTTGATTTCAATCCACAAAAAAAACAAACAAACAAATAAACAAACAAAATCAACCATTAATATTTATAAATAATTATTAAACTTTCATATGCAATAATATAATAAATAAATAAATATATATATAAATATAAAATAATAAAATAAAAATAAAATTCCTCTATTCAATATATTTTAATTCAAATAAATAAAAAAAAATTCTAGAACATCCCTTCAATTTTAATTAATTACCAAAAATAGAAAAAAAAAAACAAAAAAGACAAGAACAATCAACCCTTCATATCTATAAATAATTTATTACCACCATTTTGACCACAAATGTGTGTAATATATGTGTGTAATAGTATACCAAAAGATCCTATTTCTTGTAATTTATTTTCCTTGTTTTTTTTTTTATTTTATTTTCTTCATCTTATTTTCCCCCCACATGTTGCTCGAAATTTTTCTTCATATAATCGTACGAGAAAGAGATTCTTTACGACCCAACGTTTGTCGAATGGCTTAGAGAGTAGGATTGGTGGAGAAGAAGTAGCAAGGGAGGGGGTAAAAGTTGACGAAGGAGGGTCCAAGAAGTGGGGGAAAGCGAAAGAAGAAAAGTGGTGGTAGAAACGAACATAGGAAATGGAGGGGTTGAAGTGAGAGGGTTGGAAAGAGAAAAAAGGATAGAAAATAAGAAGAAGAAGAAGAAGTAGAGGGGTGGGGGTGGGGGGGAGGGTTACGAACGTTTCGTGTAAATCGACGCTACGAGGGATTTCGGCTACAAATATTTAAATGCAACACGTGTTCGAAGTCACAGTGCATACACGCACGAGAAAACAGATGCCTAAACCCCACCATTTACCCCCACTACTAACACTACCACTACACTACTATACCATCATCATCACCACAAACTTACATTACTTTACACTACTAGTTCTATCTTTATCTTTTTTGTTCTTTCTTTCTTTCTTTCTCGTGTTGTGTATCTATCTTTAAAAAAGGATTGGAGTGGGGGAAGGAAAGGAGTGGGGATGGAGTATTCGCGAATTAGTCCACCATATTAAAACGACGATACGATGCTATGCAAGTGAATATTAAATATACCCAGTGTGTAATATTTGACAAATTTATAATTTTATATTTTTTAGTGGTGAAGATGAAGTATGTTGAATGTTTATATTTTATTTTAATAAAAAAAAAAAAAATAAATAAATAAATAAATAAATAAAAATAGGATTATTTGGTAATGCATATATAAATTGTATCTTCAAAGTTATTATAAGGCGAATTTACAATTTTATATTTTAGTGAGAGGTTTACAGTTACAGTAGGAGCTACAATTTAGTAGTGGGTTTTATTTATTTTTTATTAAAATAAAATAAAAATTAAATAAATCAATAAAAATAGGATCATTTGGTAATGCATATTTTATATGTATAAATTATATCTTCGAAGTTATTCTAAAATAAACTTACAATTGTACATTTTAGTTGGAGGAGAGGCCATGTTGAATTTATATATTTCATTTTAATTTTAATAAAATGAAATAAAAATAGGATAATTTGGCAATGCATATAAAAATTGTATCTTCGAAAAGTTATTTTAAACCACAAATATTCGGTTTATATATAATATATTATATATGTATATGATATGTATATATATATATATAGATATTTGTGTAATGGCTGCCAAGAGGCTCGGCACGAAATGGAATTTAAAACGATTCGGGTCCTCTTCTTGGAGTTAAGCTATGCGCACACCGACGAAGAATGCACAGCCCTTCTTTTGTGTGTCTCTCTCTTTTTCCCTTCCCCCTTTCTCTTTCTCTTTTTCTTTCTCTTTCTCTTTCTTTTTCTTTTTCACTTTTGCTATATTACAAGGCTTCTCGTGTAACGTCGAAACGCAATTAACGAGAATGACGGGTAAGAAGAATTGTAAACGTGTATTTCTTCCTAATGGAACATACAAGTTCCGTAAAATATATAATAATAATAATCATGATAATAATAATAACAGTAAAAACAACAACAACAACAACAATAATAATATTAATAAATAGGATAATTTCTCATACCGTAACTCCTCAATGAGCTTTTATAAGGTTTAATCGTGAAGATCCTAATGTCGGCCATTGATCCTAACCTAAAGTACCCGTTTAATATAATTCTGGACTAAAAGCATGATAACTAAACTACCAACATGAAAATTATTATCATAATTATGAAAAAATGTTCATGCATTAATTTAAAAAACGTACTTTTTGTTCCTATTTGTTTCAATTGAAATACAATTGAAATAAAATGAAAAATAAAATGACAAGTTTAATATGAAACAAATGTGAACAAATATGAAATGAAAAATATAAATACATTTAATAATTATTAATTATTAATATATATATATGTATTAAAAAATTAATAATAATAATAATAAAAAGTAAAAGAAAAAGGGGAATTGGGTGGGAGGAGGAGGAGGAGGAGGGGAGAGAATATGAATAGAACAAAATTAAAAAATCTTCGTGTAACTTCGGTTAGATTCGATTCAACTCGGTTGTTCAGGTCGACTCGGCGCGAACGATAATTGTCTTATGAATCATGCGCGGGACTATGTAAACGTACACGTGTGTTTGCGTTAAAGATACATAGAAATATACACAAACATACACACACACAGATCGCACGAGGGAACGCGTGCATATCTCTGTGTGTGTATAGGTGAATTAATATGTATATATATACATATATATATATATATATGTAATATGAAGATAGAGTAGAAATCCCCATCAAACCTCGTCGCAGGCATATTATTATGCACACAATGTAAAATAATGATAATAAATGTTGAATGGATGCTATTTAGAGGTCTTTTCTATATAAACGATGAATTAATACGAATATGGTTCGTATAATTAATATTTATTATTATTATTATTATTTTATAGTAATTTAATGTATATATATATATATATATATATATAAAATATTATTACATTAATGAATAAATAATATATAAAAATATATTATAATAAAATTAGAAATTATTATATATTATTATATTATTTTATTAATTGTTATTTTATACTATAGTATAAATATATATTTATATTGGGTTGGTAAGTAAATAATTCCGAGTTTTATCGATAGATGGCTTTTTAACATCAGCAATGATTTAGTTGACAACCCAATATTATTATAAGTTTAAAATAATAATAATAATAATAAATATATACATATTTATAATGTAATTATATTTTTATTATAAATTATATTTATATATAATAATAATAATTATTATTATTATAATTTCGTTAATATTTGAAAGCAAGATAAAAAGAAAAAGAAAATATTTTCAATATTTCTTCTTTTCTGTTTTTATTTTTTTTTATTCTGTCCCACCCATTAATAACAGTCCTTTTTTTGTCCTCTTCTATTTTCGTTTTATTTTTTCTTTTTCTTTTTTATTCAATACGATACAATCTCTGTTAGAATAGAGTCGACTCTACCACCACCACCACCACCATCACCAACGAATACGACTACGACGACGACGACGACGATTATGGGCGGTTGGAATTAAATTTGGTAAAAGGTGCGCTTGTGAGAAAAAAAAGAAAGAAAGAAAAAAATAAAAATAAAAATAAAAAGAAAAAAAATAAAAAGAAGAAATGATAAGATGTAGTCACGAAAGGTCGTACGTAACGTACGTGCTGAATAAAGATTTTCACCACCATCCTTGTAATTTCCCTTCCATCCCTCTATTCACCCCTTTTCCTTTCTTTCCATACACATACATACATACATATAAATATATATTTTTTTATTATTTTATTCTTTTTGATTTTCTTTCTCAAGTTCAAACAATATTCACATGAAATTTGAAATTTTTGACATTGACGAGTATATTTTCAACCAACCCCCTCCTCTTTCTTTCTTTCTATACATATATATATACATATATATTATTATTCTTATTATTTCATTTCTACAAGTATCAAATAAATATTAACATAAAATTAGAAATGTTTTTCCAAACACTTTTACGAGAATATTTTCATCCCCAATGTATAACTCCTACAATTTTTTGTTTCACCATCGTTTTAAATCTTGGAAAAAAAGAAATGAGAAAAAAAAAAGAATTTAGTTTTCTCAAAGATGCTGACGAGAGAGTAGTATAATATCGGCCATATTTAAAGTACATACGAGATAGGAACAATGTGATATACGATTCAATGGTTCTCTTAATGATTCGCCATTGCCTTCTCGTGCAAACCTGTTTATCGGGTTAATTCTAGACATTGGCAACAAGCACTGCATAGTAAGTGTGAGAGAATGAAATACACACATACACACACACACACACACATACACACAAATATATATACATGTTATGTATAGAAAGAGAAAGAGAAAGATAGGAAGAGAAAGATAGAAAAAGAAAGAGAGGTGAGGGAGTAAAAGAAAGATACATAGAAAGAGACAAGCAGGTGAGGAGGGGTGAAGTGGTGAAGTGGTGAAGAGAGAATGGGGAGAATAGGGAGGATGGGGAGGATGGGGAGGAAGAGAGGGGAAAAAGAGGGTTAAAGAGGAAGAGAGGAAAAATAAATAGAAAGATACTATCGAAGCTTTCCGTAGAAAACGTATACCCACAGAAAATCGTTAAAGGCGTGTTTCTTTTATATACATACTACCTCTTTTTACATAGGATCTCTGCATGAAGAAGAAACTCATTATTTTATCATGGTGTAAGTACGGAGATTTACAGCAATATCATAATTTTCATAATTATATACAAATAGTTTTATAATACTTTTCTTTTTTCTTTTTTCTTTTTTTTTTCAATTCAAATATATTATTCATTATTTGTAGAAAATAATTTTAATCGTGATACTTTTTTTTTTATTAGTGTTTGCATATATATATGCGTGGGTGGTGTATTTTATTAATATTAATTCATATTATTAATGAATATATTTTAATAATAATTTAATTTCAAATTTTATTTCGATAATAAGTCTCGTTAGTTTTGATACGAGAATAAGTATTTGTTTTTATTTCATTTACAATGAATTTTTGTAATAATAATATTTGAGTGTTGTTGTTGTTGTTGATCAATAGATAATTATTGTATATATTTGTAAAAAAAATAATTTTAATCGTGATACTTTTTTTTATCAGTGTGTGCATACGCGTTGGTATATTTTAATTTGTAATTAATGTTAATTCATATTATTAATGTATATATTTTAATAATAATTTAATTTCAAATTTTATTTCGATAATAAATCTCGTTAGTTTTGATTACGAGAATAAGTATTTGTTTTTATTTCATTTATAAGTTTTAGTAATAATAATAATATTTAAGTGTTGTTATTGTTGTTGTTGTTGTTGATTAAAAGATAATTATTTAATAATATTAGTAATTTTAATAATAATATTAATTTAATATAAGTAATATTTAATAATTAATTATTTTTTTTTCTAAATATTATAAGTTTTTTTTTTTTTAATAAATTTTTATTGTAATATTTTTATATTTATAAATATGTAGATAAGATTTTATTTGTATAGAAACATATACGTATTTAAACGTTAGATAGTAATATTATTATTATTATTATTGTTATTACGTAAGAAAATGTGAAATTATATTACTCTAACCACTTCTATACATTCATTTTTTTACAAAAAAAAATATAAAAAAAAGAAGTAAACTTTCGAAATTACATACTTTGAAGGTAAATACTTCGATATAAAAAAAATAATGATAATAATAATAATAATAATAACGAAAAGAAACTCATTACGAAGTAGGACGTGGATGAATCATTCGTAAACGATGAAAATATATTATTATTATTATTATTATTATTGTTATTATCATTATTAATTTTAAATATGAAGTTTTCAATATTGTATTATCATAATTTATGACCATGACACAAAATTTCAAATGAACTTCAATGATCACAATTATAATGATAATAATCTCGTTTCGTAGTTATGAAACACAATTTATTTTTATTTATAATATATATATATATATATACTATAATCCTACAAAAAAAAAAAAAACATACTGATTAAAAAAGTATTCAAAATTATCAGAAAAAAAAAACAATAAAAAAATAACCATAAAATAAAAAGAAATACGCAAAATTTCCAATGAATTTCAATGATCACAATGATAATGATGATGATGATGATGATGATGATGATGATGATCTCGTTCCATACTATGAAACACACACACACACACACACGATTTATTTTTATTTATTATATACAATATATATTTCCTAATATTAATAATTTAAAAAATAAAAAAAGAGACAGACAGAGAGAGAGAGAGAGAGAGAGAGAGTTTATTAAAAAAGTATTAAAAAATATCAGAGAAAAAAAAAGAAACAAATAAAATAACAAAATAAAAGATAATACAAAGAGATAGACGATAGATAAAAATAGAGAAGAGAGAAAAAAAAGGACACAAGATACAAAAACAAAAAGAGAGAAAAAAAGAGAGAAATATAAAAAGAGAGTGAGAATAAGAGAAAGAGAAAGAGAAAGAGAGAGAGAGAGAGAGTAAGAGTAAGAATGAAAAATCGATCATGGTATTAGGTGGTATATCGTTAATAGCAAAACGAAGAGAAGAGAGGAGAGGTGAGGAAGAGGAGAGGTGACAAAGAGGAGAGGTAGAAAAGCCATACGCGCGCGCATATGTCAAGTTCAGAGATAGAAATCGTTTTTCCATGAGTGAGAAAGAGAAAGAGAGAAATATATATATAAATAGAGACAGAGAGAGAGAGAGAGAGAGAGAGAGAAGAGATAAAGGAAAGAGAAAGATAGTTGGATAACAGGCGTGTTCTTTGTCAACAAGGCATGTTGTATCATCCCACGAAAATGCAATAACCTGTTTTGTTGTTTGTGTCCTTGCATACAACACATGTGTGACGACATGAATTTGTTCTTTTTTTTTTGTATTTTTATTTTTTTTCCTTTTTTTTTATTATTATTATTATTATTATTCTTTTATTTATCCACTCGTGTTTTTGCTTTATTCATTTTATTTCAATTTATTTTTATTTTTATTTAATTATTAAAAACAATTATCAAAAATTTTGCGAAAAAACGGTGTATCGGTGTGTGTTGCTAGTTCAAAAATTTTTAATATTACAAAAAAATAAAAATAAATAAATAAAACTTAATTATATTGAATAAATAATACGATCGTCAAACAAACAAAAAACACACACACACGCAAAAACATGAACATATAAATAATTACATGTATTTGCATGTTTGATGATAAATTGAAAAAGACAAAAAATTTATTTATCCCTATTATTATTATTACTATTATTATTTATATTCTTTCTTTCTTTATCATTCACATTTATTTATCTGGTTTTGTGTATTCCAATATTTTTGTCAAGGTGGGTATTGCTGAACCGGCTTAATTTCAGTTTCACCAGCAAAAGCTTTGAGAACATGTATTCATATATTCATATATATATATATACATATATGCATGTGTGTATATGTGTGTTGAATGTGGGTGTGTTGGTTGTGTATTAGATTCGAATACAAGAGGAGTATGAGGTGGTTTACGTCCCATGCTTGGTCCACTCTATTAAATTGGACAAAACTTTTACCACATATTGTATATGTTCTATATTATACGATACACCAGAGTTTTCCTAACGTTAATGATAAACTATTGACCATTTTTAATACTTGAAACTACTATCCCTCCACCCAACAACGATTGACCAGACAAAATGGAACGAGAATTTTGTTTGTCTATATATATGTATGTATATATGTGTATTTGTGTGTTGTATTGTTAATAAAGGTTGTAGTAGTAGTAGTAGTAGTAGTAGTAGTATTTGTGATGATAGTGTGTTAGTATGGTTGTTATATGTAGGATGATGTTGGTAGTAGTGGGTTGTGTAGTTGAGTGTGGAGGATTGTACGGGGTCCCTTCAATTTGTCACGAGTTGTCAAATTTTGTTCCTATACATTCTCGATGCTATGTGAGTGAGATAGAAATAGATAAAACGATAGAAAAAGAGATAGAGATAGAG
>NW_028301094.1:1862500-1892500 GCF_049000335.1 Polistes dominula | reverse complement strand
ATATTTAATTTATATTATATTAATGTAATAAATTCATTGTTTTAATTAATTCTAAAAATAATTTTTAAATATTTTTAATTTATATATATATATATATATATATATATATATATATATATATATATATATATATATATATCTATTAAAGATATAATTAATTAATATATTACATTTAAATATAATTATATTAATTTTAATATAACGTTATATTTTATATAATTATTATAATTATATAATATATTAATAAACTATTATTTTTACTATTATAATTTAATATTATATTATTAATATTATTTAATATTATTTTTAGTTATATTAAATTACTTACGTTTTAAAAAAGAAAATTTATATATATATATATATATATATATAGTGTATTTCTTTAATCTATAATAATTTAACATTTATATTTTATAAAATTATAAATTAATAAAACTATATTATTTAATCCATAATAATATAATAATTTAATAATATATATATATATAATATTATATCATAAATAATATATAAATATAATATATATATATATGATATAATATTATATCGTAATATATATTATTATTAAAAATATATATATATATATATGTATCTGTTTGCGTCTGAACTATTTTCTAATCTGAGCTTTCGTTTGAAATATATATTTTCTTTCTACATGACTAAACTTATGTGCAACCGTGTGTAAACATGTTTTGCTAAAACCACTGCCACCTATATATATATATATATATATATGTGCTTTCTCTAGTGACGTTTACTTCGTTGTCATCGTCATTGTGTTGTGTTGTTGTTATTGTCAAGTTAAAAAAGAAGTAGGCTAAATTAATACAAGACGACAAGACGACAAGACGAGTGCACACGATAAAAAGAAGATAAATATAAAATATTGTAGATAAATATAAAGATAAATATAGATATAGATATAGTTATGATAAAATGATAATGAATTTTTTTTTCTTTTTCTAATTTTCTTTTTCTAAAACATAGGACAATAAAAAACCTGATCTATGACAAAAAATGAATAAACGAATGACTGAATGAATGAATGAATGAATGAACGAGTGAATAAATGAATTAATGAATGAATGAATGGTACTCTCAATCGTTCGAAAATAAATATTGGACCAATGCCAAATTATCTAAACGTTTCAAATAAAATAGATACGTTTTAACCATTCGACGTTTTTCATTGAAAATTATGATCTGTAAAAAAATAATAATAAAAAAATAAATAAATAAATAAAGAATGATCAGAAAAAAAATAATTAAAAAAAAAAGAACACAAAAAATGTATAAACAAAAAATAAAAAAAAAATAATAATTCTATTTAAAAATTCGTGATTAAATAAATCAATTAACTATGTCGAAAGGATAATTTGAATTGAAACAAAATAAAAATTAAAAAAAAAAAAAAAAACCGAGCCATAAAAAGAGTGAGAGAGATACAGAGAGATAGATAGATAGAGAGATAGATAGAGAGAGAGAGAGATAGAGTTAATAGAAACCTAATTTAATATAAAACAGAAAAGTTTGGAAAAAAATAAGAAAGGTTGTTAAGATATTCGTAGGATACCAACTTGTTATCTAACTTGCGAGTGTTTTGTGAATAAAAAAAGGAGGTTGAGAAAAGGATAGAGATAGAGAGAAGAGTGGATGAGAGGTGGGGTAGTAAACTAGATAAGTTAGAAAAGGAAAGAAAGATACATAAAAAGAAAATATACACACATCACATATATACATATATAAGTATAGATATATTGTACACACACATATTGTATGTATGTATGTATGTATGTATGTATGTATGTATGTATGTATGTATGTATGTATGTATGTTAGAAAACGCGTGTTACGAAGTTAGAGAGAAAGTATAGGATATATTCTCGTGTTTGAAGTATATAGTAATAGTATATAGTATCACATGTAATACACACATATATATATATATAAACCATAAATATAAACATACATGTAGATATATAGATATGTTTATATCACGTTGTGAAATTTTCTTTACCAATTTAAAATGAACTTCTACCTAAGAGATAAAATACTTGCATAATTAACACCAGTCCTACAACAGCTATGTAAGAAACAGGTATATCTTGTCTATACTTATAATAGAAAAAAAAAACAAATAAAAAATAAAAAAAAAAAAAAACAGAGAAAGATAGACATAGAAACACACAGAGAGAAAGAGAGAGAGAGAGAGATGGAAGAAAGAATGGGGGGTGAACGAAAGAAAGAGAACAAACTGTGTGACAGGTACATGTGTACGTGTGTGTACGTATATACGTAAATATAGTATAGATTAAGTATATCAGTGAGTAAGTAAGAAAAAGAGTAAGAGAGAGTGAGAAAGAGAATAAACATACTGATAGACACACACACACACACACACACACACACACAACAGAGCTTTAACTTTTACCGTCAAGTGTCCCCTATCCCCACCTACAACACTCCCCACTACTCTCACCTCGTGTGTATGGTTCGTGTATCGTGATGCGTGCTGCTATCAAAACGAAAAACGAGTGAATGAATGTGATATGGTGAGGGTTAGGAAAAGAGAGGGGATGATGGTGAAGAGGGAGGGTAGGGGGGGGGGTAGGAAAAAAGAATAAGAAGAAGATGAAGAAGAAGACTTCTAGAAGGCGTATAAACACGTCGATGATGTGGAACATGACACACATTTATAATTTGAAAATGATCAGTGTATAAACAGACACTTTGATAGAAAGGAATACCTTCTTCGTTTATTAGTTAGTATAATGTTGTTTATTATGTCTATTGATTTTATTTATTTTTATTTTTTATTTATTTTTAGATTGTTGATTATTCTACTGTGTTTTTATTTCTATCTTTTTAATAAGACATACATACATACATACATATATGTATATATATAGGATATACATGCATGCATATATACATATATATTTTATTAATCTCATTTATTATTATTAATATTATTATTATAATTTTGTTTTGTTTTTTAAGGTTCGTTCAATCTTTTAATTTAATGCTATTTCTACGAATTGCATATTGAAATGCAACTACTGACATTTTATTGCAATGCAAGTTAATAAGAAAGTAAAATGTTGTTTATATGAGATTAAGTTTTTTTTTTTTTTTGGTTTTTTTTTTTAGAATAAGAAGTATCACATAGACGTTTGGTAAAGTATTAAATTAAAACAAATTACAAAATGAAATGATTAAGAGAGAGAGAGAGAAAGAGAAAGAGAAAGGATTATGGGATTTAGTGAATGACAATTAATCTTAAATGGTTTTAATGATTTCCATTTTCGGATTACGATTTAATTTGTGTTCATCTTCTCTCTCTCTCTCTCTCTCTCTCTCTCTCTCTCTCTCTCTTTTATTCCTCTTTTTTTTTATTTTTTTCTTTCATTTTAATTGGAATATCATAAAAAAAAAAACGATATTATCGGTTGAAATGCGATTATTAAAGAGAACGGAAAGAATAAAAATAGAATAAAAAAAATATATATATATATATATAAAAAAAAAAAAAAAAATAGATTAAAGAAAGAAAAAAAAGAGAAAAAAAGAAAAGAAACTTATGGGGGTTTTGTATGTCTCGTGTCTTTTAAAAAAACTACGGAAATTATCGGATCATACGATGCGTGACTGTACACGCGAGATTAAAAAAAAAAAAAAAAAAAAAAAGATAAGAAAAAAAATGCGCATACGTTCATCGATCGTAACGATGATGATCATCATCAAACTTCTAATATTTATCAATCTTTCTATTTCTTTACTTCTTTGACTCTTTTTTTTTTTTTTTGGTTTTTTTTATTTCATTTGATCATGTTTATTAAATGTTTGTGAGTGTTTATTATGTGTGTATATGTGTGTGGATATGTAAATGTATTTTTGAGTAATACAACGTTAGACGTAAGAAGCATTTAGTACCGAAAGAAATTGATTTTTTTCTACTATATTACAAATGTGATAAAAATAATTCTTCTACTACTACTACTACTACTACTACTACTATTGACGTTAACGAAGAATTATTACTGTCCTTGATAAAATAAAATGAAGAAAAAAAAAAGAAGAAAAAAAAAACAATCTTATCTATTCCCATTATCATTCTATTCGAGTCTTATTTTTCTTATGCTTTTTTTTTCTTGTATTTTTTTTTTTTTTTTTTTTTCGTTAAAAAATGTATAATTTTATCTAACATAATATTATACATACATATTTATTTATATTAATTATTAGTTGTATTATTTTATATTTATATACATATAATATTAATTTAATATTAATAATTTAATATATAATTAATCAATTATAATATATATAATTGAATACAAATTAGCATAGCTCAGTGAGGCAAATCACCATCCAGTAATGTCCATACAGTAATCGTATGTTCCCGAGTTCAAATCCCGGGGGGGGAGAAAAAAAGAAAAAAAAAAATTATACGTCATGTGTACCTAATTAAGAAATTCGGCAACAACTAGACTTTATGTATGACATCTATATATTATAATTTTGAATATATAATATAATATTTAATTTTATAGTAATTTAATATACATAATTATTTAATTATAATATATATAAATATATTATATTATAATAATATTATATATATAGTATAATATTATATTACAATAATTTAATATATGATTATTTTTAATTATAATATATATATATATTTATATAAATATATTATAATAATATTATATTTAGTATATATTTATATAATATATATTATATTAACATATTAAAATTACATTAAATTAACAAATAATATTTAATATAATATATATATATATATATATATATATAATGTAATAGTATTATTATATATTATATTATAATATATAAAATAATACATTAAATAATATATGCATATATATTTAATAATAATTATTATAATAATAATATTAAATTTAAATATTAATCTTTCGTAATATTACACACCATAATAAATGAATAATATATAATTAAAATTTAATATTATTTTTTAATTTATTAAATTAATATTAATAATAATATATTTATAAAATATAATATGTATTATGATTAAAATTATATTATCAATTTTTTTTTTATCTGAAAGATTACAAGATAGAATTGAAAAGTCTGTTCTCGATTGGAATTGTGTAATGTGACTTGATGTGTGTATGTATGTATGTGTGTGTGTGTATGTGTGTCTTTTGTAGATTATGATTTGTGGGTTTTAGAAAAATAGAAAAGGTTTCAAAAGGAAAAAAAAAAAAAAGGATAAGAAAGAGTATACATATAGGGTGGTATTATAGGAAGGTATTATAAGGTGTTACTAAAAGGCAGGTGTGAACTTAGGTAAGGTATAGGTAAAATGTGAATGAAAAGACAGCTTGTTAAGTTATTTTTCTGGTTCACAAAAGATATTCTTCTTTTTTTTTTTTTTTCCATTGCATAGAAATACAAAGGAGATTTGAATAGTTTTTTTTTTTTTTTTGTTAAACGATTGTAAAAAAGGGGGAAAAAGGATCATTCTAATTCGTAAAAGGAAATAAAATAATAATCATAATAATAATAAAAATAATAATAATAAGGGTTACTGGATAGAATTATAGATAATTTAAAATCATTGTTAAATATTATTAAATTATATATTATAAAATATAAAAAATAAAAAGAATAAAATGTGTATTTATTAATTAATCATTTGTTCATATCTTTTTAAAATATTACAATATTATTATATAAATTAAATTATATAGTATTATAATTAATAATTATATATAATATTATAATTCAAAATAATATTATTATTATTATGATTATATAATTAAAAAATTATATAATTAATATATTAATTTTTGTATAATTATTTTAATATATGTTTTTTAATTTTTTATTATAATTACATAATTAAATATTATTTTATTATAATAACATTATGTTAATATAATTATATTTTAATATAATTATAATAGTAATTAAATATATATAATAGTAATAAAATAATAAAATTTATAATTTTAATAATAATAAAATGATAATTAATTATATTTATTATTTAAGATAATATTCGAGTGGTAGATTTAAATATAATTTTATTAATCTCGAATAATTTAATTAATTAATAAATAAAAAAATATAATTCATCGTTGCACAATTTCTGCAACAAATACTTGAAAATGCATTTCTATATTCTAACTCATAACTGCCCATATTTTTTTTCTTTTTGTTTTTTTTTTTTTTTTTTTTTATCGCGTTGAAGATAACACTATCACTTCATACTATGTATATATGTCGAGACTCGCAGTTGAAGTTAACAAAAAGAAGAAAAAAACACAACTAACATTTATCGCTCATTAAACTTTGGAATATTGATAGAACAGAAATTTGTATTTTTTTTTTTTTCTTTTTTTTTCGTTTCCCTATTTGTTTCATTCTAGTTCAATTTCGACACCAACTCTACTTACTTTACGTTTAAAAAATTAATTAAATAAATAAATAAAAAAATAAAATCAAAAAAAAAAAAATGAATGAAAATGTAAAAAGAGATTATTCGTTTTCTTTTTATGCAATTATTTATTTTTCCAATAGGAAAAAAATGATTCTAGAAAAACAAAAATAAAAAAATAAAAGTAATAAACAAAAAATAAAAAATATATATATATATATAAAAATGAAAGCAAAAGAAACAAAATTAAAAAAAAAAAAAAATGTACAGACGAAAGCTTAAAAAAAAAAATTAAATTAAATAAGAGGAAAAAAAAAAGAAAAAAACAATTTTTCCTTTTCCACCAACAACACCTGTCTACAACAACACAACACACACGTTTCAATATTCTACACATATTTCTTGTCAAATGTAATTCGAAATCGATTAGAATTCCGATAAATAATACACTTGTGATATTAAAGTGTCTTTTCTTTCTATAAAAAGAAAAAAAAAGAAAAAAAATAAAGGTGTTATCCAATTCTGATACGATGTGACGATAAAAAAAATAAAACGATCACATTTAAAATACCAAAAAAAAAACGAAAAAACAAAACGAAATGAGAAGTTAAAATATTAGGCATTAAAAAAAAAAAAAAAAAAAAAAAAATAAAAATAAAAAAAAAAAGAAAAAAAGAGAAGAAATAAAGGATCGAAAGTTCACCGCAATTTTTTGGATTATTTTTGAATGGTGTCCCCTTTTTTTCTAATCAAAGTTAAAAAAGTTTAGACCCCCCCCCTCTCCCTGTAAACCATCGTTCTTAAATCAAACTCCAGAACCATCATTACATCTCGTTTTAGGTATTTTACAAATTTTACAACGATTTTCTTTTTCGTACTCACGGATTTGCGATAATATGCGTGACTAGTACCCACACCAACAGAACGATTTTATCAGTTTATCATCGTTTTTCCAAATTGGGCAAATCATAGACCATGAGAGGGAGGGGGGAGAACAGGGTTTTAATGCCGTACCTGAAACAAACAATACATATAACACTATTATTATTTATGCTATTTAAATTTGACAATTTATTTAATATAATTTATGTAATAATTTATTTATTATTTACAATTGAACAATTTTAGTTAAAAAAAAAAAAAAAAAAAAATAAAAATAAAAATAAAAATATAATTAATTTAATTTAATAAAAATAAAAATTAAAAATAAAAATTAGAATATAATTAATTTAATTAAAATAAAAAATTAAAATAAAATAAATTAATTTAATTAAAATTACAATAAAAATAAAAATATAAATAATTCAATTGAAATAAAAATTAAAAAATAAAAGTATAATTAATAATTAATTCTTATAATAATAAAATAATTTTTTCAATGATAAATATTAATAATAGTAATAATAATAATAATAAGTAATAATAATACAAGTGAAGTATACACTATGATAATCTTAGAAACGTAGATTTCATAGAATAATTGAACGTTTTCTTTTTTTTCTTTTATTCTTTTTTTTTCTTTTTTATTATAGCGATGATGCAACACAGTTTTCTTGCTATTTCACATACTGTACTAGCTTAGTGATTTTTTTTTTAATTACGTCATACTATGACGACAGTTTATCCAGTATTATTGATAATATATTTTTTTTAATTTTTTTATTTTTTTTTTATCTTTAGTTCTGTCATCCGTATACACATTTGCGAAATAGGCCAACTATAATTGTATTAATGTATTTTTGCACAAAAATACGATACATTTTTTTCTACCTATCGAATTAAATTTTAAATTATTAATAAACAAAACAAAACAAGACAAAGAAATGAAAAACAAAAAAAATAATAATATTCATTCTTTATAATAAAAATAATAAAATATAATTTTAAATTATACATATTTAATTATAAATTATTTATTATTTAATTATAATTTAATTATATATTTAATTAATATTTAATATATTATATATATATTATAATATTTAATTATATATTTAATTATATATATATATATATATATATATATATATATATATATATATATATCACATATTACATAAGATATTTGTAGTTGAAGTATGACTAATAAATAAAAAAAAAAAAAAAAAAAATATTACGAAACACAATAATAAAAAAAAAAAAAGAAATAAAATAAAACAAAATGAAATAAAATATTATTTTTATCAGAATATCGAATAAAAATATGATATATATATATATATATATATATATATACATATGTTATATAAATAATAATAATAATAATAATAATAATAATAATAATAAAATCAAACTATAAAAAAAAAAGAACGAAAAAACAAAAAACAGAAGTAACAATAATAATAAAAATAATAATAATAAATAGATAATAAAAAAATGGAATGTAAAAATAATCTAATCGATAATCGACATTGTTGGTCGTCGTGTTTTAACAAATAAAAAATTAAAAAAAAATTAAAAAGGAAGAAAAAAAAAAAAAAAAAACAAAAAAAAGAAAAACATTACAAAACAAAACTGAAAACTTTGAAAACTCACTAACGCGAGTTTGTTTTTGACACGTTCGTTTAATTCAAATTTATATCCTATCGTTGCTTGTTACGAGAAATGTTTTTTCATGTATATACATACATATATATATATATATATATATATATATATATATATATATATGTACAGATGTATACACAACATTTGTTCAACGTTTGCAATACAATGGCATACACACAAAAACACACACACACACATATATATTCAAATAGATGTAAATTGCATCGTTAGCAAATTTATCGCTATTGTTATTCGCGCAATATACTTTGTAAATGAAAAATTGTAAAGATGTGAAAATGCATGCATACATGCATACATACATACATACATAGATATATGTACACATCGCACACATATACATGTATGTATAATAAATGTTTATCAAAATAATTCGACCCAGTGCTTATTCAAGCTCGTCCTCAATTTTATTATTTTCCTTTACGAAATATCTCTAATAATAAATAAAAAAAAAAAAAAAAAAAAAGACGATGAGAAGTAAAATAAAATAAAATAAAATAATGTAAAGTAAATAAAGAAAAAAAAGGAATTCATTTCGCAAATGCAATTTGCATTTCTCTCCACGCTTTGCATTTATGAGATGAAAAAATTCAATGATATTCGATAACGTTCAATAATTGTGAAAAAGGAAGTTCTCTCGAGTTTAAAGAGAAGAGAAGAGAAGAGAAGAGAAGAGAGAAAAAAAAAGTTAAAGTGATATTATATTTTATGCTTGAATAAATATTAATTATACTGATAGCCGTGTTATAAAGTAAATAAAAAAAAAAAAACAATAAAAATAATAAAGAACAAAAAAATAATGTTAAATAAAGTTCAAACGTAATTTATCATCGATTTTAACGTCAACATTATTTTTATATAAAAATAAATCGGTGCTATTTTTTTTTGCTCTTTATGAATTAAAATTATACATTTAAATATCTTCTTAACAAAATAATATAATAAAAAAAAAAAAATAAAAAAATCACAATGGAATAATCAAAAATTGTTCTTAGTTGTTTCATTAATTTTCTATCTATATTATTATTATTATTATTATTTATATATTTCAATATATATTTTATTATTTATTGTTTCATTATTTTATTATTTATTTTATTTTATTATTTTATTATTTAATTTTCTATCTATATATTAATATCTATCTATATTATATTATTTATATATTTCAATCTATACTTTATTTTTTATTTTTATTTTATTATATTATTAATTTATTCTACGTCAATTAAAAAAAAAAAACAAATAAAAAAGAAATAAAAAATAAATAGAATATGTATTTTCTAAATTAAAAATAATTACGCATTGTTTTTACCATTACACTACCCAAGGAAAAATTATTCATTATTCCACTTAGGAAGAATTATTCATTAAAAAAAAAAAAAAAAAAAAAAAAAATAGAAAAAAAGAAGAAAAAAAAACAAAAGAAAAAATGAAAAAAAAAAAACAAAATAAGAAAAAACGATTAACTTAACAGTGAATCATTATTGGTATTCCAAACATTACCTAACAGCCGTATGTGTTCGTGTATTTAATTACAATTACATACCTCACCTCTAATGATAATAAATCATTTATGAAATACCTTTTAACAATATAATACATATATACACACTCATATATATAAATATATCATATAAAACGTACTTCACATATTAACGGTAACACATGTAATCTACTTGTAACGGTACGAGTGAAGATTCGCATTAAAAAAAAAAGAAATATTGAACGGTTTTCTAGTTTTACACATCCACATATACTTACACAAACACACAAATCATGCATGCACAACACGACTATATATATATATATATATATATAGAGTTACATACATGAAGTCATAGTAAAAATGCGATAACAAAAACGTGTTCGTCCCCTTGCTAATTTAATCAACCACAAGAGTTACACACACACATACACACACATACACAAGTGCACACTTACATGCATACATATACTCTTTTATTTGTGGATTTTTTTTTTTTATTATACTACTTTTTCACCTTTGCAATAAAAACGTTTGGAGAATATTGATCTAAACTGTACCTATCTCTCTCTCTCTCTCTCTCTCTCTCTCTTTCTCTCTTTCTCTCTCTCTATCTCTCTTTTTCTTTTTACGGTGATTCATTACGGAGTCAAGTTTTAGTTCTAAAAATATCGCTTCAACTCCTCTTAGATATGCATGTACTAATATTAACGATTCTACTCAAACCCCCCTTACCCTACACTTCTCCTAACCATCCCCATTTATTTATTTAATTATTTTTTTTTACTCAAATCTCATGGAAATAATTTTATAATTTTGTTCACGAAAAACAAAAAAAACAAAGAAATTGATTTGATTGATTTATATCACTTCTGATTTTATTACTTTTTGTTATTAAATTGATTGGTTTCTTTTATTTATTTATTTTTTAATGTGTTAAAATATATAAATATTATTATAATTTATTGAGTATGTGATATATTTAATTTTACTTATTTAAAATTTATTGATATGGTTAATGTATTATATATTTTTTTTTTTATATGAAAAAATTCATAAGTTAGCATGGCTCAGTGAGCCAAATCACCATTCAGTAGTGTCCATCCAGTAGTCGTATGTTCCCGAGTTCAAATCCCGGGAGGGGAGAAAAGAAAAAAAAATTTTACGTCAACTAAGACATCTGTATATAAATAAATTTAATATATATTTTTTATTAAAGGAAATTAAAGATATATATTATATAAATTTATTAACAAAGTATTATATAATAATATTAATATTATATAATATTAAATTTAATTATAAAATATATCATATTAATATCGTAATTTATATATGTATATTTATAATATTAAATTAATAATTTAATATATATAATTTATATTAAAGGAAATTAAATATAAGTTTTATTAACATAGAATTATGATAAATATTAATATAATTAATATATTAATATTATATAATATATTAATATCATAATTTATATATATATATATATATTTATAATATTAAATTAATTATTTCAATTTATTTAATATATTTCAATTTATTTAATATATTTCAATTTAAATTAATTTCAATTTAAATTAATTTCAATTTTAATAATTTATATTAAATTAAATATAAACTCTCTACAAAGATATTTATATATATATGAATGTAAATTTAGGAATTAAAATTCAATTATATGTTATCTATATATATAGATAGATAGGATAACTTATTTAGAAAAGTATAATTTAATTTAATGATGTAAGATAATATAATTGTGCTACAGGAAGGAGAGTATAATTATATTTTTCTTTATTTTCATTTATGATATAATTATACATTATCAGTTATCATTATAAATATGCAAGGTGTCCCCCAGTAATTTCTTCTTCTTCTTCTTATTCTTCATTTTGTTTCACTTAATTATACGAGAATGTTTTAAATGTAAAAAAAAAATAATATAAATAAAATTTATTATATTTATATATATATAAATGTGTTAATATCTATAATTTAATAGAAAATGTAGAGAAAATTAGTAATAAAAATGAATTTTAATTCTCAGTAATATATTTAAAAAGTACTGTTTACTTAATGACAGATATTTATATTTGAAATTTAATTACAATTTCAATTGACAATTTTATTCTTATGTTAATGTCAAACGAGTTAACGTAAATAAATGGTTCATTTTATCTCGTTTCACGTTTCTCGTTAGAATTATTTTTATAGAACATTTTTAATTTTTAATTTTTTTTTCTTTTTCTTCTTTTTCTTTATGATCAACTTTAGAAGAAAATCCCGAGGAAAAATAATTCCGAGACATTCTGTACATTGAATGAAAAAAAAAAACATAACGAAAAAAAAGTTTAAATGGTATTATAAGTTAATCGAATTCTTTTTTTTTTCTACTTTTTACGAAACTTTTATTTGTACTTTTCTTTTTTTCATATTGCAAAAATATATATTTTTATAAATCCAGATAAGATGTCACGTAAAAGAGAAATAGTTTTCCAATATCCTTGAATATACACACGTATACATACACAAACATACACACGTAAGTACAGACGACCATTTTCTTTTGCAAAAACTTTCTTTATACTATCGTGAAATAGGAGAATAAGAATAAGAAGAAGAAGAAGAAGAAGAAAGTAGTAAAATAAAAAAGAAAGAACAAAGAATTGAGTTCGTACTCAATGAAAAAAAAAAAAAATGGAGAACAGAAAAAACAAATATTAAAAAGAATTTTGTAAATATGATTGCTATCGATTTGAAAATATATTGAAACAACATATTCAAAAAAACCATCAGTTCATCTAATTAATATTCATTAATTATCTTTAGAAATGTTCATTACATTTTGTTTGTGGAATAAAGTAACAGTTGTTGATTTTTCATTTGAAATTAAAATGATCGAAGGAATTATTAACATTGTTTTTAACAATATCTAGAATTTATTACAAAACAATAAAATAATTTTATAATAAATAATTTATCCAATAATTATTTGTATAAAATCATAACTATTTATTATTCATAATTAAAATAACAATAATAATAATAATAATATAATTTAAAATATAATTTTAAAATGATATAAAAAATGATTACATTGTAAAATAAATAAATTAAAAAAAAAAAACAGGGAAATTATGCATAATTAAAATTTGAGAAGTATATAATTAATTGAAAATTGAGATTATAATATTTCAATTTTTATATAAATAATTTTGTATAAAAAAAAAAAAATGCAATTAAATCTAAAAAACCAGCAGTGATTTTTTTTTTTTTACTCTGTTCGTAAATCTAGCGTTAATTTATGATCTTCGAAATGAACAAATGAACAAATGAATGGTACGAAACTAAAAAAAAAAAAAAAAATAAAAAAACATTTGAATTCCTTGGAGAAAGAAATCTCGTTATGAGGATTATGAAATTGTGGGTTCTGGTGAATTTTAAAAAGGACGACGAGACTTTTGGTCCCCGAGTCCGAATGAATTCTCGTTTTTATTTTTCACACAACTGTGAAATCAGTGAAAATAAAAAGAAATTGAACTCAAAAAACTAAAAATAAACAAACAAAGAGATAAATAAATCTTACTTTACACTTTATACGAACTATTGTATGAGAAATAAAAATCGTTGAATTAAATGAATTCATGAATTTTGAATTAATGAATTTCTGAATGAACACATGAATTAAATTGAATTGAATTGAATCACAAAAATTATTATTCTAATAATAATAGTATAATATATGATACTCTTACAATTAGTAATCAATTTTGTATTTAAATTAAAATTATAAAACGATTTAAACCAAGAAAAAAAAACCAAACAAAATTAGGAAATGAAAATAAAAAAAAGAACATATTATTATTAAATTGTATTAACAAATAATACAAATTTATTATTTTAAGATAAATTTATATTTTATAATACAGTTAATTTAAAAATACTCTTAAAATATATTTATACTTTAATTTAAATTATTGTACAAACAAATAATAATAAAAATAGTAAACTAAAATAATACACAAATAAATTACTATTAAATTGTATTAACAAACAATACAAATTTATTATTTTAAAAAATAAATTTATATTTTTAAATACAATTAATTTAAATTATCTTACAAATAAATAAAAAAATAAATTAATTAAATTAAGAATTAAATTAAAAATTAAATAAAATATAAAATACAATAAAATAAATACTAATTCATATATATATATATATATATATATATATATATATATAAAATTTAGTATGTTGTTGTTGTTAATAGGATAAATTTTGTAACAAACTGTACTCGAATGGTAGCTATCATACACGATTCCATCATATACAATTCGCGTCTGAGCCTCGGCCACGAGCAACGGCGCATTATAAATAACTCTCGGTGGTACCCGTGTGATGTGTATCCACTTTGAGTCGCGTATACCACACACATACACATAAACACAACAAACTTGTGTGTTCTCTATCTTACTCTCTCTCTCTCTCTCTCTTTCTCCTTCTCTCTCTCTTTCTCTTTCACTTCAATCTCCCACTCTTTGTCTCTTTCCTCTCTCACTCCCCTTAACCACCTCACTCACTATCTCTCTCTCTTTCTCTCCTTTTCTATCTCTGTCGTTCGTACACTCGAGAAAATTATGTTCCCTCCGCACTAAAACCTCCACGATTCTTGGTATACAACAACCACATATATACATTTATATATATATATATATAAACAGACACATGTGTAAAACCTTGATCACGAGCACTAATGATTATATACATCCTTTCCGATCGCTTTATTTATCATCATTTTAACCACTTTGTTCGTTTCCTCATTTTTTTTTTTAAATTAAAAATAATAAAATACAATGTTTATAAAGTAATTAATAAAATATTATATATTATTAATAATAATAATAATTGAAATAAAAGAAGTAACACATCATTGTAACCACTTTATTCGTTTCAACGTTTTTACAAATTAATAAATAATAAAATACAATATGAAAATGTAATTAAATAAAATATAATAATAATAATAATAATAATAATAATAATATTAATAATAATATAATTAATAATAATAATTGAAATAAAAAAAAAAATAATATAAAAATCAAGCAAAAGAGTAGAAATATGAAAGGATGGAAGGTGGTGGGGGAAGTGGGAGGAGTCAAAAATGGACGAATAAAAACGTGAATACGATACAAAATAAAATAAACCTATATAAATAAAATAATATAATAATAAAATGAAATAAAATAAAATTATAAAAATAATATAATAAAAAGAATAATACGATTAGGGAGTGGGCAAGGTGGAGGGGAAGTAATTAACGAATAGGGGGATCCATTTAGCTAATTAATGAATATCGAAATTTCGAACGATAGGTGGTAGGTGATAGTGGGAGGGAGGAAGGGAGGGAGGGAGAGGGAGGGGAGGGGGCATTAATACGATAATCGCCACACCGCAATTTTATACGACGATAAAGTTTCCCCGAGAAATTCCGATCCCACGGCATTTCTCACTCCCTTTTTTCCCTCCCTACGCCCTCCCTCCCACTACTTCTAGCCCCTATGTCCTCACTATATATATCTATATATATATATATTTCTTTTTGTTCTGTTTTCTGTTTTTTTTTTTGTTCTTTGTTTTTTGTTTCTATATCTCTCTTTCGTTTATACGAAACACCAACACCAACGTATACTCAATCCGATGAAATGGATATGTGTATGTATGTATGTATGTATGTGTGTGTGTCTATTTGTGATACCTCTGCAGGGTGCCTATATTAAATCACAGAAATGAAATAAAAATGGTTGATCTGACTATACCCCATAGATACACAATATAAATATTATATTTTCCATCATATATAAATAAAAAAATAAATAAATGTATTTTGTTTTTATAAAATATCAAAATTAAAATGTACAATGATAATATTAAATATTAGTAATAACTTGAAAATTAAATATTAATGATTGGACTAACGTAGTATTTAATTTAAAATAGAAATACAAATTTTCTATCTGACTGTACCATAGATACAATATATAAATATTAAATATTCGATCACATATATATAAATAAATAAATAAATAAATATTATTTTTATAAAATAATAAAAATAAAAGGATAATATTAAATATTAATAGTAACTTTAATAAAATAAAAGAAACAAATATTAAATATTGATAATTGGACTAACGTAGTATTTAATTTAAAATAGAAATACAAATTTTCTATCTGACTGTACCATAGATACAATATAAAAAAAAATATTATATTTATAAGATATTAAAAATAAAAAGATAATCTTTAATATTAAAAAAAATAACTTCAATAAAATAAAATACAATAAAAGAAACAAATGAAATATCAATAATTCTACTAACGTAGTATTTAATCTTGTAACGTACTGTACTCGAATAGTAATCATCTTACAAAAACATATTCCCCATTAAAAAAAAAAATAAAAAAAAATAAAAAAAAACGATTAGATTATTACAAATATAAATGAAAAAGGAAATAATCAAAAGTATTAATAGTTTTATTATCGTATGATTACTTTTATGAAAAATAAATATTACGTATTTAATATTAAAAACATTATTTTTTTAAACACACGTGTTATATAAAGAAAGAAAGAAAGAAAGAAAGAAAGAAAGACAGAAAGAAAATAAAGTCAATTAAACAATTATTATTTTAATATCAAAAATATATATTACGTAATTAATATTAACAATTTATATTTATAAATATATATGTTATAAAAAGAAAGAAGACGAAAAAAAAAACTAATTAAAAAAATAATAAAAACAATTATTCCTAATCATATATAAATCTAACCATAAACATAATCATAAACATGTACATATATATATATATATACAAATTCTTATTAGGAAAGACTAGAATTTATATAATGCACGTTTCATACTATTTACATTTAATTTAGTATATTTATAAGCTTATACTCTTGTACTCGTTAATCTACCTACCTGACGAATACAGAATGTATCGCGTTCTGTACGAGCACGAAGAAAACCACGCTCTCCTGATGTACACTAAATACCAAAAGTAAGTACATATTCAACAGTGATCATGCTAACGGTCGATATACACGTTCATTCGGAATTTAACATATACCTATATATACATATACATATACATATACATATACATATACATATATATATATATATAAATGCCAGTGCTATCTTTCTCTTTTACTTGATTAAAATGTATGTACTTGTATTTGTAAATGTATATATATGTATATGCTACTACTATCTCATTCTCTTGATGCAATATAAACACGAGTCTCTATGTATATGTGTGTTTGTGTATTTGCTATCTTTCACTGTTTCTCTCTTTCTCTATCTCTTCGTGAATTGCTTGTATATATATATATATATGAGTGTATGTGTATATGTATGAGGAACCCAGCTATTTACAAGAATGTGTCTGTATGAGTGAGTGAGAAAGAGAGAGAGAGAGAGAGAGAGAGAATGACACATCCGTTGCAATACATACGTTGTTGTTGGTTGCATCGTCCGATATCGTTTGTATTACACACCATGTATATATATTCTCGAAAATCGTATAGTATAGTGCTTGAAAATAACGAAGTAAAATAACGAACGATTAAACCCAACAAGATTCGTTAGAACGAATTCATTATGGACGTGCTTCGATGCACATCGATGAATTTAGTCTCCATCATACATGAGTGCATACATATAAATATATATATATATGTATATAATTCATTATTATATTCTTCTTCAATATTATTTTTATGTTTTTCTTTGTGTGTGTGTGTGTGTGTGTTTATTTATTTATTCATTTATTATATAAACAATGTACTGTGTGTCTTCAATGCAATCATATTTGTTTTTTCTTTTTAATAATTATTTATGCAAATCTTGTTTTAATTCTCTTATTATTAAAATCTACGATTTATAAATACTTAGGATTAATTATTTTATTATTATTATTATTATTATTATTATTATTATTATTATTTAATCATCATTTTCTCTTATTTCAACGTTATTATATATTTTCATTTGTTTGGTTATTTTAAATCTCGTGAAAACTGTTTGAATGAAATCATATTTTATAATCATACGTTAATCTTTTTGTTTTTTCTTTTTTTTTTTTAACTTCAAATGAAATATATATATATATATATATAGGATTATATAAATAATTTATTTTAGGATTAATGTTGAGTAATAAATTCTGTAGAGAATAAAGAAACGATCAACTTTCAATATGATTTACTGTTGATATGTTTGAAATAAATTGATTGATGTGTGTATTATTTTATATTATGAATTCTATAATAACAGACATATCAAATAATAACATATTATATATACATAAATAATAAAATTAATTGTCATTTCATATTCAAATATTCATTATATAAAAGCATAATTATAATAATTATAATAATAATAATAATAATAATAATAATAATAATAATAATAATAATAATAATAATAATAATAAAAATCAAACAAAATTCTAATATTAGTATTACAGAGTAACAGAAATTTTGTAGCGAACTGTACTTGTGTGCTGCTAACTATCGGCACAAAAAGTAAATTGAAGAAAAATATAAATGAAATATAAATGAAGAAGAATAATAGAAGAATAAAAAAAAACGGAAAGAAAACATAAAGTTACTAATAAAGTTTTATTTATTCGTAGAATTACTTTTAAAAAATAAATATTAATATATAATACAATTGCAATAAATGTGTAATTGTATATATATATATATAAACGTGAATACTTATAATTATATAAACCACAATTATATGAAATGCTAGTTTTTATACATTTCTATTAAAAATAATCAAAAATAATTTTGACACGGACTGTAATCTAGTCATCAAAGTGAACAAATATAATGGAGGAATACAATTAGCGTAGAAATTCTCGTAAATTGATGCCAAACAATGACCAGTGTACCTTCCCTCTCTCTCTCTCACTCACACTCTCTCTCTCACTCTCTCATTCTTTATCCTCTTTTAGTTTTTTTTCTTTCTCTTTCATTTTATTTTTTTTTTTATTTCGCATGCAACATACATATAAATACATATACATACCTATATAATATATATATATATATATACTCGTTCAATATTTTTCTCAACTCCCACCTACCACCATTCACCATTACTACTACCACGAAGTAAAAAAAGAATAGGAAAAAAAAAATATAAGAGGAAATGAGAATATATTGTTGGTGTTCTATTTCTTCTTCTTCTTCTTCTTTTTTCTTTCTTTCTTTCTTTCTTTCTTGTTTTATGTTAGAATTCATTCAATTAATTATCTTCCTTGTGGATCGTGCTTTATGTTAGTAGAGAAGGTTAGAAGCAAAATTTCGAAAACGTGATTATACTCGGATAAAAAGAAGAAAAAGGGCGAGGAGGAGGAAGAGGAGGAGGAGGAAATGGAGAGAGGTGGGGATGGTAGATGAGGAAGAGAAGGAGGAGGAGGAGGAGAGGAAGAAGGAACGCAAACGTGGCAACTGCTAATATATACGCTGGTGGTAACGTGAATCGAATGCGTCATCGTTCATTTTGTCAGAGGCGCACGTGATTGTGCCTACGCGCGCGCACACGATAGTACTGACATACAGCGACACCTGTAAAGCTTGTCGCGTAATTCTATAATAATGGTGGGGGCAAAGAGTGAGCCGGGAGACAAGTAAGAGAGAGAGAGAGAGAGAGAGAGGGATAGACAACACGCGGTTAGGTCGTATATGTCGAACGAAGAAAAATATATACACAAAATACGAATTATTATTGAGGACAAATTTAATACGCGTTTCACGAAATATTGTTTTATTATTATTATGTTGTATGTGTATGTATTTATTAATGATAAAATATAATATTTAATTTAGTAATTCAAATTTTAATGAAAATTCCAAATTTTCGATAAATACTTTATCCAATTATCGTTCAAATATTTAACGGAATAATAATAATAATAATAATTTAAATAATTATAATAATGTATAATAATAATGAATATGAAAAGAACATTATTATTATTATTATTATTATTATTATACAATACTATATTAATTAAAAAAAATATTATAATATATTAAAGTATTAGATTTTTAATTTGCATAATTTCGTATACTAAAATATAACGATAATTGTTTTCCCTCCTAAAATAAAATCAAACGTAAGAAATATCGAGTCAACAAAAAAAACCCGTACTTATAAATATACCAAAATATTTGAGAAACTAAACCTAAAAATAAAAAAAGCTAAGCTGTAAAAATAAGAAATACAAGTGATATTATTGGAATCGTTTATTTTTATTTTTTTTAAGTTTTATTTATTCATCAATTCTCAATTTATTAGACTACTAAACGATTGCTTATGACGCATGCGCATGAAATATTGGAACGTTCTTATTTCTAATCAATCGTGTTACAACGTGTAACGAACGCTCTCTTCGGTGTAATTAATCGATCGTAGTGGGTGAAGTGATGGTAGAAGAGGTAGAAGAGGTAGAAGAGGAGGAAGAGGAGAAAGAAGAGGACGGGTGAGGTAAAGGAAATGAGGTAAGAGTGGGGATTGGTTGGTTATATTAAATTATTTCGATAAATTTTCTACACGTTTATTAGTATGAATTACTCTCAACGATGTTTCGAACATATCGATTTTCCATCGTATTCTATGTGCCCATACTAGATAAATAGAGATAGATAGATAGATAGATAGATAGATAGATAGATAGATAGATAGAGATAGAAAGCTAGTATTGGAAACAAGCGAAGCGTTATAGCCGCTAATACCGTGACGTAAGGCCAATACAATCCACGATCAAATTCAGGTTGTTGTTTGCGCGTTTCTAAACGTATTGACGTTCGTAAAAGCATCGAAAATCGTCTCTTTTTAACACCAACACCCAACATCATCCACCACCCTCTCACCCATTGTATCCCACCATAAAAATTCTCATTGAAAATGTTATTTTCCTATCGTATTTGTAACAAGTTTCACGTTGTACTCCCCCACTCCTCTTTCTTTTACCCCCACTACCGGATTCTTGGAAATATAATTTATATCCGCTAAAAGAAAAAGAAAAAAGTAATACGTGGATAAATTGAAAAACGTTGAGTCTTGTGTTGAAATATTTTTGTTTTTTTTTTAGATTAAACTCATTTTTATTTTGAAATTATTACAAAATCACACAATCACGTACTTGCGGTTTGTTTATTCATATTAATCATTTTATTCTTATATTTCTTTGAATATTCAACGTTTAATGAGAAAGTAATATTTAACTTGAATAAAAAATATTTATTTTAATAATAATAATAATAATAAATAATAAATAATAATTGTTATTAATTATAATAAAATCACGTATTTGCTTAATCATATTATGTTTATCCAAATATAAATATTATTATTACTTATTATTATACTATATTAATTATAGAACTATTGTATTATTATAGAATATATAATTATATACTACATTAATCATACGATGTATTATTTATTATATATGTATTCATTTTTATTTGAATAAGTAATAATATTGAATTAATTATTAAAATAAATAAATATATATATATATATATATATATATATATATATATATATGGAATTAGGTTAGATGATATTTCGATTTAGAAATTCGCAAAACAATAAGGTTATCAAAATACAAGCCGTTATTAAATTATAGTGAGAAATAACCGCTTTGGGCTTGAATACCCAGGGTCGCCTTTTTTCCTATTATTGTGAAACCCTCTCTCAACATGAAAGGACAACTATTGACCAAGTAAGTTTGTTGAATTAAACCTGTGTATTGACTAAACTTTGCCATCTTTGCGGCTGCCAAGGACGGTACATAGGCGGATGCATCGGTGGCTACGTTGTGTTGCAACTTTCTCTCTTGTATCGCACAGTATATATATATATATATACGTACATAAACACAAAACAAACACAAATATAAACATAAACATACAAGTATATCTATATATATATATACAGAAGGAAGGAAGGAAGGAAAGGAAGGAAAGGAAAGGAAGGAAGGAAGTAAGCACATCCAAAGTAAAATCAAGAAAATTACGAAGGAAGATGGTGGGTTAGAGCAAAAGGGCATGGGTGGAAAAGCAAACTCATCCACCGGACTCCTTTCGATAAACTTTAATTCCATTTTAACGACTCATGCGCACAAGTGCGATGTTAACCTACCAACCTAACCTTACTTTCGTATATAAACTAATAGAAATTCTCATGAGTTGTTTTTTTTTCTCTCTTTTTCTCTTTTTTTCGCCATTTGTATTTTATTACGTGTTTCAAATATAAAAAAAAAATAAAAGCAATTTAATATTAAAATTATCATTAAATAATTAAATGATATTATTATACACATTTATTTTATCATTTATTTTAATAATATAAATAATAGTTTTTAATATTAAATAAATATTAATTTCAATTATTTTTCATTTAATAATTTACGGTTTTGATTACCACCTCAGTACACATACATTATATATATGTATATATATATATTAATATATTTAGATTTATTTTATTTGAAATTTCTCTTTTATACAACTGAATAATAATGTTTTCAACATTATAAAACTCTCTTTTACTATTTCTATTTCTCTTCTATGTATTAGTGTATTTCGTATAATTAAATCGTCGTAACTTTTAGCAAATATTTCCTCTCTCTCTCTCTTTCTCTCTTTCTCTTTATCTTTCTATTTCTGTCTTTTATTATCAAGTATGTTTCACTTGAAAATTAATTAAACGATGTTACTCCTCTCTCTCTACACAAAAACCTTACTACAATATATACTTCGATATATTCCATTTGTAAAAGGAGATTTTACTGCCTTTGATGTTTGACCAGAAAAATAAAATTGAAAGAATAAATAAATAAATAAAAAAAAAAAAAAAAGAAAGAAGAAGAAGGATATATATATAAGTTCTGTAAATGAAAAAGAAAAGGAAAAAAAGAATGAAAGAAAGAAAGAAAGAAAGAAAGAGAGAGAGAGAGAAATTCTTGTATAAAAATCAAGATTATCTGTAGAAACCATTGGCGTAGGGTTTAAGAAAAACATTTCACGTATTTTCAATGTTTCAACTACGAATTTCGAATAAATCCTATTATTACTTTGACATTTCAACAAAAATATTTAATAAGTAAAAAAAAATGTCCAATTAAAATTGTAAATAAAAATTATATCTATCTTTCAAACATAACCTCAATCCGGTAATAAAAAAACTAACACTGGAATTGTCGAACTCAACGTAAAAAAAACTTGTATGAAATTTTGTATTTAAAAAAAGAGTTGTATGTAAAGAAAGAAAAAAACAAAAACAAAAATAAAATGTAATTTACAGTTTTATAGAATGATTAAGAGACGAGACACGACGCCAATGACTTTTAAAAAGAGACTGCAGAACTTGCTTGTATCACCATTGGCGTATAACACCAAAGCTAATCGGCGCAATGTTTGCCAACGTAATACGTTATCTGGTTGCTTAAGTAATTTTCAAAGGCGCGGAATTAACCACAATTACTAAGAACAAAGAACTTTTTTTTTTATTACTTTTTTTTTTATTTTTCTATCTAACTATCTATCTATCTTTCTTTATGTATCTATCTATTTATCTTTCTCACTTAATCCAATTTTATTTCTTATCAATCAAAACTTTTCTTACAACGTCAACCTTCTTAGGAAAAAAATTCTGAAAACAATAAATGAAAAATAAAACGAAATAAAATTAAAAAAAAAAAAAAAAAAAAAAAACAAAGTACAAACTAAAAATAACAAATAAATAATAAATGATAAATAATAAAAATATAAAATAATTTGTATACACAATATATTATATTATAATTTAAATATATATATTATATATTTAATAATAATAGTAATATAATTAATAATAAATAAAAATAATAAATAATTAATTATTATTTTAATTATTTTAAATATTAAATAACAATTTAAATAATACAAAATAAATTAAATTAAATATTACAAAATAATTTAAATAAATAACAAAAATAATAAAATACAATATTACAAAATAATTTAAATAATTAACAAAAATAATAAAATAAAATAATTTAAATAATTAAACAAAAATAATAAAATATAAAATATTACGAAATAATTTAAATACTAATAAAAAAAAAAAAAAAAAAAAAATAGAATAAAATAAAATTAAACATATGATAATAAAAAATAATTTAATTTGTATTATCATGTCATTTTCTATTTTTTTTTTTTTTTTTTTTTTAATTTTATTATTCCTAAACATTAATGTGCGTCATTAAAATGTTAATTTTTTTTTTTTGTTAAACTTCACAATATTTAAAATGACTAATACGTTAAACACGAAAAACATTGAATTTTATTATTTCTTTCAACATATGTACATTAAACACAACACACGTCGTCACGCTGACTCATTTCACCTGTGATGGCTTTTTCTTGTTTTTTTTTTTTTTTTCAAAATATATATTCCAATTAACAATTAATACAATTAATTTTCGTGACATTATAAACGAAGTCTTCCACGAACACACAACTTTGAAACGACCCTTTCAAACCCTTATCCTCATTTTACCTACACACACCCTTACCTTCCCCCATCACTCCTCTCATTCTCTCTCTCTCTCTCTCTCTTAAAGTCATGTTTCTCTCAGGAGAGACGAAGAGAGAGAGAGAGAGAGAGGGATAGAGAAAGAGAGTGAGTGAGGTAAAGCTTATCGTAACCAACAATTAGAGAGGAAAACTCGTTACCTGGGTAAGAAGAAACAACTGACATAGACAAATAACTTGTTTTGGAAGATTTTCGCATTTAACCAACCCCCCCCCCCCACCACCACCACCACCACTACCACTACCACCACCACCGAAAATGTTGCCGGCGTTAACGAGCGCATTATTTTGCTAGAAATGATGAGATAAACATAGGGGAAAAATAATATATGTTTATGTGTATGTGTAAAAGAAAAAGAAAAAAAAAGAAAAGAGAGAGAGAGAGGGAGTAAAAGAAATAAAAAGAAAAAGTGTAAGGGGTAGGGGGTGGGGTGGAAAAACTATGAAAAATACCGGAATATAAACGCGATAGTTTAAAACTTTCCAAGTTGAATAAAAAAAGGATAAATAAAGGAAGTTAAGGGTGAGGGGTTGCATATTTGAAATAAAATGAAAATGAAAATGAAAATGAATACAAAAAATTGTTTGAATAAATTAAATTAAATTATATTAGAAAGTTTTAATATTAAATTCAAAAATTATTATATTAAAAAAAATTAATATTATTAATTATTATAATATTATATTATACAATTATTATTATTAATTATTATAATATTCTATTGTTAAATTATTATATTGAAAAACTACTATTATTAATTATTTTATATTATTATATTAAAATTATGATATTACAAAATAATTATATATTATTAATTATTATATTATTATGTTAAAATTATTATTATTAATTATTATATTATTAAATTATACAATTATTTAATATTTTATATTATAATATTATTAATATATTAAGTAATATAAAATACTGTAATATAATGCAAGGGTTGTTTTTTAAATAAAAACTTTAACAATATAGAAGAAAATTGTTTGTAAAGTAAAATAAATTAATTTACATATTATAAATGATTATGAAAGATAATACAAAAATAATTAACATAAGTGCAATTAGTGTAATTAAGACTAACAAGATTGAATGGATGGCCAACATTTTGTTTAGTAAACTAAATATAATTAATTTACTTATACAAATTAATAAAACAACGTTGAAAATATTTAATAACGTAAACTACATTAAGAAGAACAAGAAGTAGAAGAAGAAGAAGAAGAAGAAGTTAAATGAAAATGAACGAAATAGGAAAATTTGTTTTGAAAACTCAAATTATAATTAATTAGTTGCGTGAACGAATTATTATTTAATAAAAACTCAAAATATAAAACTATAATAAAATTATTATTTAATAAAAACTCAAAATCAATGATAGGTTGATTAGTTTTCATATTTCTTTAGTTTAAATAATTGAATATTATTAAAAAAAAAAATTAAAATAATTAACGTAAATGTGTACATTTAGATAATAAACATGATTACGTATTTTAACAAAATATTTTTAAAAATGAATACATAGAAATATATACACGTATATATATGAAAGTGTGTAGGTGTGTTTACACGTGTGTAATAAAATACCGTATTAACTTTGACAGTTTCAAAATTACAACGTTTAAAACATTATTTATAAATTATTATTATTTTTTTTTTTCTTTCATATCCAACCTAACAAACCAACGATCATTTTTATTATATTTAATTTTTTAATTTGTTAATATAAATCATTTTATAATTAAAAAAAAAGAAAAACTTATATAAATCTACTCAAACAAACACACATCTATAATATATAATATACGTTGACTTTATTTAATTAAAACAACTCGTGTATTTTCAGTATACGGAAGTAATAAACCCCGTTCTCTTCTGAATCTTCACCCTTTTCACCCCCTACTCTCCCTCATCCTCATCTTCATCGTCATCGTCGTCATCGTCGTCGTCGTCATAGCACGAAAGTAACATGTAGTATCTCTTTACCTTTCACTCCGCGAACAGTTGCGCAAGATTATTATCGATCGAAGTTGCCCCCTTCCTCATCCACCTTTTCAACCTCCCACCCTTCTTCCTTCAACTATTCCCACCCTCTCACTCTCACCCTTCTTCCTCATCCTCCTCCTCCTACTCCTACACGAAGCTCGAGCTAAATTCAGGAATAACTTGTCTTTTTTGTTTCAACCCCCCGTTTTCTATGTATCTATGTATACATATATAAGCATGTATGTATGTATGTATGTATATATATTTATACATAAGTAGTATATAACAACCCCTTTTCCTTCCTTCCTTCCGTCTAGTGCGGCCTCGAAATTCATACGCTTTGTAAAATTTGCTTGTATTATTTCTCATCGTATCAAATATTTTTCTTTTTTTTTTGGACGGTTTTGGGGGTTTTGGGGTTTAAGGGTTTTGAAGGTTTCTTTTCAAATATTATTTGATTATTATTTCATTTATTTATTTATTTATTTATTAATTCTTTTTAACTTTTTTTTTTAAATATTAATCAAACGTTTATCGTTGTTTTCTTACCCCCCTCCACCCACTTCGTGCATAATTACAAAAATTCATTTCAAAATTATTCGATTATTATTTCATTCATTCATTTGTTCATTTAATTATTTATTTATTTAATTATTAATTTATTGATTTATTTAGTTATTCGTTTATATTCTTTTTAATTTTGTTTTTATTTTACCCCTCTTTGTGAATAATGAAAAAAAATTCGTTTCAAAATTATTCGATTATTATTTCATTCATTCATTTATTCATTTAATTATTTATTTATTAATTTATTGATTTATTTAGTTATTCGTTTATTTTCTTTTTACTTTTTGTTTTTATTTTACCCCTCTTTGTGAATAATGAAAAAAAATTCGTTTCAAAATTATTCCATTATTATTTCATTCAATTATTTATTCATTTATTCATTTAATTATTTATTTATTTAGTTATTTGTTTATTATCTTTTTAATTTTATTTTCATCTTTTCCCTACCTTCATGTATAATAATAAAAATAAAGCACAAATGTTATATACACAATGTGTTAGTTTAAAGTTACGTGGTTTGATGATGGAGAATAATATTTGATATAAAATATTATAAAAATTTCAAATAAAAATAAAAATAAAAATAAAAATTGTTTGACATTATTACGTTACTAAAATGTTATTTACTTTATTGAATATTCATATAAGCGCGCGTATATATATATATATAGTATATAATATATATATGTGTATATATAAACTCAAATTTGGATTCTTCGCGTTACAGATAAAATGTTATATATTCGATATTATACGAGAAGCTCGGGGTTATACCAACGAATTTAATCTTCCCTCCTCCTTCCCCACCTTCTCCTCATTCTCTTCCTCCTCCTTCTTCTCCTCCTCCTCCTCTTTCTCCTCCTGCTTCTTCTTTTTCTACTCCTCTTCATCATTTTCTTTTTTCTTCTTCTTTTTACGAAGATTAAAAATTCGTTTGCATACTTTTTTATTTTTCCTTTTCTTTTTTTTTTCTTTTTTTAATTAAAAAAGTATAACAAGCACAGTTTAAATTATGTATTACAACCTTTTTTTTTTTTTTTAAAATAACAAATATTTTTATTATTTATATTTTATTATTATATATTAACATTAGATTTACGGATATATTGTTCAATATTTTTTAATGACTTACACCAATATTGTTTAAATGAAAGATTGAATAGAAGGTAGGAATTAATATTTAAATATATTTTATTAGTTAATTAACAAATTCAACATGTATATTTAAAAAAAAAAAATATAATAATATTTAAGTTAATTTAATATATTAAAAATAATTAATCAATTTAATTATAGTAATATATAATTATAGTGTATAGTATATATTTAATTTATATTAATTATATAGTATATAGTATATAATTAATTTAATTATAATAACTATATAATATATTTATTAATTAATTAATTTAATATATAATAAATTAATTTAATTAATTTCAGATAATAATATAATTTAAGAATTAATAATATTAAGAATTATTTATAATTAATATATATATATATAATTACTTACTTAATGTATATATATATATATATAAAATGAATATAATAAATAAATAAATATATATATATATGTATCAAAAAAAAAAAAATTTTAAATCTGTCAAATTGGCACAGTTCGTAAATCTAATGTTAAACATATACTTTTATCATTTACTATTATTATTATAATTATTATCTTTTCTTTCTTCACCTCCACCCTACCCAAAAAAGATAAGAAAAGAAAAGAATTATATTATAAATAATTCGATAAAAGTAAAATATTGAAAATATACAAATCATGAGAATATAATAATAAAGAATTATTTAAATTTTCAATTAATATTAAATTTAAACAATTCCAATTTATAAAACGAATAATAATATAAAATAATCAATATATGTCTGTCCATCAGTCTGTCTGTTTCTATTCCCCATTACCGTGTACTTTTCATTCTACCATCCCCTTTCTACCCTTTCCTCCCCTTTCTACCCTTTCCACCCCTTTTTTCTATTTCATTTTCTCTCTTTCTTCTCTCTTTCTCTCTTTCTTTCTTTCTCTATCTATCTATCTTATTCTGTTTTACGCACGAATGAAGAGACAGACCCATAGCATACTTATGATAAACGCGATTCACGAAATATGCAGCAGGTTTCCTGGCTTAGATCCAATCGTACACAACACGATTATTATTATTCCGTTCCTCTCGCACGAATATCGAACCGTCGAGGAGGTGGAGTTGTAACTCGTTCGTCGACAAACTCTTCGTCGTCGGTTGTGTCATCCATGTCGTTT